>NW_026043918.1:0-63968 GCF_937001465.1 Orcinus orca | reverse complement strand
TGGCCCAGCACATGAGACTGGCTCGGACTGCCTTCGTGAGCGTTGGCAAGCTGGGGCACCGTATTTTTCCAAGGAAGAGGACAGTGTGTCGCCTTGGAGTCTACATGCCAAGAAGTGTTACGAATGGCCTACACGGCGGCCTGTTTCTCAGCAGACCGGGAGGAGACGTGTGGTCTTGAGTTCAGTTGCATGGCAAACAGTGTGGAGGCCAGAATTCTGTGAGAGCCGACAGCTCTCCTCGCTCTCCATTTAAGCCCCCAAACGTTTGAGAACTCATGGAAACTGCGGCAGGCAGAACTTGTCCGGCGCAAATTTCGCCACTACACTGAGGCCAAGGGTCGCCTCGCGGTTTCCCAGGACGAACGTGGGCTGCAGAATTATCGCTCCTCCAGAGTTGCAAGAGTCCTGCTTCTCAGGCTAGAATACTCGCTTCCTACACAGGCATAGGGGCAGAGGATAGCTGCTGGGCAATAGCAGGGTCCTGCAAGCCCCCACTAAGAAACCGAGATCCAAGCTTCCAAAGGGAAAGGACTGCTTCTGTATGCAGGGTCACCTAGCCTAGTTAGCAGCAAACCTGAGTCCCTGCTGTATTGGCGCTGCGAAGGGAGGCCATCGCAAAACACTGGGAACTTCGCTGAATAAATTTTCCTTTCAAGGCGTCTAAGTGTGGCAACTTCCCTAACAGACCGAAGACCTTAGCAAGGCGTCGTAAGCAATGCCTCTTATGACGACTACCACTGCAAAGTGAGCGATTGTGCTCTTTGCTCAGTTTGGACCTCACCTCGACATCCCGCTTCACCTAGAGAGGGGGCGAGTGTGAGCTCCCGGAAAGAACGCTGAGCAGAGTGTTCACCTCAATGCAGGTGGCTTTTCGTAACTGAATCCAAGTTGCCCAGCACGCGAGACTGGTTAGGACTGCCTTCAGTAGCCTTTGGCAAGCTGGGGCAACATAGGTTTCCAAGGAAGAGGACAGTGTGTCGCCTTGGACTCTGCATGCCAGGAAATGTTGACAAGGGTCTACACGGCGGTCTGTTTCTCAGCAGGCCGAGAGGAGACGTGTGGTCTTGAGTTCAGTTGCATGGCAAACAGTGCGGAGGCCAGAGTTCTGTGAGAGCCGACAGCTCTCCTCGCTCCCCATTTAAGCCCCCAAACGGTGGAGAACTCATGGAAACTGCGGCAGGCAGAACTTGTCCGGCGCAAATTTCGCCACTACACTGAGGCCAAGGGTCGTCTCACGGTTTCCCAGGACGAACGTGGGCTGCAGAATTATCGCTCCTCCAGAGTTGCAAGAGCCCTGCTCATCAGGCTAAAATACTCGCTTCCTACACAGGCGTAGGGGCAGAGGATAGCTGCTGGGCAATAGCAGGGTCTTGGAAGCAGCCCCTGAGACACCGGGATCCAAGCTTCCAAAGGGAAACGCCTGCTTCTGTATGCAGGGTCACCTAGCCTAGTTAGCAGCAAACCTGAGTCCCTGCTGTATTGGCGCTGCGAAGGGAGGCCATCGCAAAACACTGGGAACTTCGCTGAATAAATTTTCCTTTCAAGGCGTCTAAGTGTGGCAACTTCCCTAACAGACCGAAGACCTTAGCAAGGCGTAGTAAGCAATGCCTCTTACGACGACTACCACTGCAAACTGAGTGATTGAGCTCTTTGCTCAGTTTGGACCTCACCTCGACATCACGCTTCACCTAGAGAGGGGGTGAGTGTGAGCTCCCGGAAAGAACGCTGAGCAGAGTGTTCACCTCAATGCAGGTGGCTTTTCGTAACTGAATCCAAGTTGCCCAGCACGCGAGACTGGTTAAAACTGCCTTCGGTAGCCTTAGGCAAGCTGGGGCAATGTCGGTTTCCAAGCAAGAGGACAGTGTGTCGCCTTGGACTCTGCACACCAGGAAATGTTGACAAGGGCCTACACGGTGGCCTGTTTCTCAGCAGGCCGGGAGGAGACGTGTGGTCTTGAGTTCAGTTGCATGGCAAACAGTGCGGTGGCCAGAGTTCTGTGAGAGCCGACAGCTCTCCTCTCTCTCCATTTAAGCCCCCAAAGGGTGGAGAACTCATGGAAACTGCGGCAGGCAGAACTTGTCTGGCGCAAATTTCGCCACTACACTGAGGCCAAGGGTCGCCTCGTGGTTTCCCAGGACGAACGTGGGCTGCAGAATTATCGCTCAGCCAGATTTGCAAGAGTCCTGCTTCTCAGGCTGGAATACTCGCTTCGTACACAGGCGTAGGGGCAGAGGATAGCTGCTGGGCAATAGCAGGGTCTTGCAAGCAGCCCCTAAGACACCGGCATCCAAGCTTCCAAAGGGAAACGCCTGCTTCTGTATGCAGGGTCACCTAGCCTAGTTAGCGGCAAACCTAAGTCCCTGCAGTACTGGTGCTGCAAAGGTTGGCCATCATGACACAATGGGAACTTCGCTGAATACATTTTCCTTTCAAGGCGTCTAAGTGTGGCTGGTTCCTTAACACAGGGAAGGCCTTAGCCAGGCGTAGTTGGCAATTCCTCTCACGACGACTACCAGTGCAACGTGAGGAATTGTGCTCTTTGCTCAGGTTGGTCCTCACTTCGACTTCCTGCTTAACCTAGAGAGGCGGCAATTGTGAGCTCCCGGGAAGAACGCTGAGCAGAGTGCTCACCTCAATGCAGGTGGCTTTTCCTCACTGAATGCAAGTGGCCCAGCACATGAGACTGGCTCGGACTGCCTTCGTGAGCGTTGGCAAGCTGGGGCACCGTATTTTTCCAAGGAAGAGGACAGTGTGTCGCCTTGGAGTCTACATGCCAAGAAGAGTTACGAATGGCCTACACGGCGGCCTGTTTCTCAGCAGGCCGGGAGGAGACGTGTGGTCTTGAGTTCAGTTGCATGGCAAACAGTGCGGAGGCCAGAATTCTGTGAGAGCCGACAGCTCTCCTCGCTCTCCATTTAAGCCCCCAAACGTTTGAGAACTCATGGAAACTGCGGCAGGCAGAACTTGTCCGGCGCAAATTTCGCCACTACACTGAGGCCAAGGGTCGCCTCGCGGTTTCCCAGGACGAACGTGGGCTGCAGAATTATCGCTCCTCCAGAGTTGCAAGAGTCCTGCTTCTCAGGCTAGAATACTCGCTTCCTACACAGGCGTAGGGGCAGAGGATAGCTGCTGGGCAATAGCAGGGTCTTGCAAGCCCCCACTAAGAAACCGAGATCCAAGCTTCCAAAGGGAAAGGACTGCTTCTGTATGCAGGGTCACCTAGCCTAGTTAGCAGCAAACCTGAGTCCCTGCTGTATTGGCGCTGCGAAGGGAGGCCATCGCAAAACACTTGGAACTTCGCTGAATAAATTTTCCTTTCAAGGCGTCTAAGTGTGGCAACTTCCCTAACAGACCGAACCTTAGCAAGGCTTCGTAAGCAATGCCTCTTACGACGACTACCACTGCAAAGTGAGCGATGGTGCTCTTTGCTCAGTTTGGACCTCACCTCGACATCCTGCTTCAGCTAGAGAGGGGGCGAGTGTGAGCTCCCGGAAAGAACGCTGAACAGAGTGTTCACCTCAATGCAGGTGGCTTTTCGTAACTACATCCAAGTTGCCCAGCAGGCGAGACTGGTTAGGAATGCCTTCGGTAGCCTTTGGCAAGCTGGGGCAACGTAGGTTTCCAAGCTAGAGGACAGTGTGTCGCCTTGGACTCTGCACACCAGGAAATACTGACAAGGGCCTACACGGCGGCCTGTTTCTCAGCAGGCCGGGAGGCGACGTGTGGTCTTCAGTTCAGTTGCATGGCAAAAAGTGCAGAGGCCAGAGTTCTGTGAGAGCCGACAGCTCTCCTCGCTCTCCATTTATGCCCCCAAACGGTGGAGAACTCATGGAAACTGCGGCAGGCAGAACTTGTCCGGCGCAAATTTCGCCACTACACTGAGGCCAAGGTTCGCCTTGCGGATTCCCAGGACGAACGTGGGCTGCAGAATTATCGCTCCTCCAGAGTTGCAAGAGCCCTGCTCATCAGGCTAAAATACTCGCTTCCTACACAGGCGTAGGGGCAGAGGATAGCTGCTGGGCAATAGCAGGGTCTTGCAAGCAGCCCCTAAGACACCGGGATCCAAGCTTCCAAAGGGAAACGGCTGCTTCTGTATGCAGGGTCACCTAGCCAAGTTAGCAGCAAACCTGAGTCCCTGCTGTATTGGCGCTGCGAAGGGAGGCCATCGCAAAACACTGGGAACTTCGCTGAATAAATTTTCCTTTCAAGGCGTCTAAGTGTGGCAACTTCCCTAACAGACCGAAGACCTTAGCAAGGCGTCGTAAGCAATGCCTCTTATGACGACTACCACTGCAAAGTGAGCGATTGTGCTCTTTGCTCAGTTTGGAACTCACCTCGACATCCCGCTTCACCTAGAGAGGGGGCGAGTGTGAGCTCCCGGAAAGAACGCTGAGCAGAGTGTTCACCTCAATGCAGGTGGCTTTTCGTAACTGAATCCAAGTTGCCCAGCACGCGAGACTGGTTAGGACTGCCTTCAGTAGCCTTTGGCAAGCTGGGGCAACATAGGTTTCCAAGGAAGAGGACAGTGTGTCGCCTTGGACTCTGCATGCCAGGAAATGTTGACAAGGGCCTACACGGCGGCCTGTTTCTCAGCAGGCCGAGAGGAGACGTGTGGTCTTGAGTTCAGTTGCATGGCAAACAGTGCGGAGGCCAGAGTTCTGTGAGAGCCGACAGCTCTCCTCGCTCCCCATTTAAGCCCCCAAACGGTGGAGAACTCATGGAAACTGCGGCAGGCAGAACTTGTCCGGCGCAAATTTCGCCACTACACTGAGGCCAAGGGTCGTCTCACGGTTTCCCAGGACGAACGTGGGCTGCAGAATTATCGCTCCTCCAGAGTTGCAAGAGCCCTGCTCATCAGGCTAAAATACTCGCTTCCTACACAGGCGTAGGGGCAGAGGATAGCTGCTGGGCAATAGCAGGGTCTTGCAAGCAGCCCCTAAGACACCGGGATCCAAGCTTCCAAAGGGAAACGGCTGCTTCTGTATGCAGGGTCACCTAGCCAAGTTAGCAGCAAACCTGAGTCCCTGCTGTATTGGCGCTGCGAAGGGAGGCCATCGCAAAACACTGGGAACTTCGCTGAATAAATTTTCCTTTCAAGGCGTCTAAGTGTGGCAACTTCCCTAACAGACCGAAGACCTTAGCAAGGCGTCGTAAGCAATGCCTCTTATGACGACTACCACTGCAAAGTGAGCGATTGTGCTCTTTGCTCAGTTTGGACCTCACCTCGACATCCCGCTTCACCTAGAGAGGGGGCGAGTGTGAGCTCCCGGAAAGAACGCTGAGCAGAGTGTTCACCTCAATGCAGGTGGCTTTTCGTAACTGAATCCAAGTTGCCCAGCACGCGAGACTGGTTAGGACTGCCTTCAGTAGCCTTTGGCAAGCTGGGGCAACATAGGTTTCCAAGGAAGAGGACAGTGTGTCGCCTTGGACTCTGCATGCCAGGAAATGTTGACAAGGGCCTACACGGCGGCCTGTTTCTCAGCAGGCCGAGAGGAGACGTGTGGTCTTGAGTTCAGTTGCATGGCAAACAGTGCGGAGGCCAGAGTTCTGTGAGAGCCGACAGCTCTCCTCGCTCCCCATTTAAGCCCCCAAACGGTGGAGAACTCATGGAAACTGCGGCAGGCAGAACTTGTCCGGTGCAAATTTCGCCACTACACTGAGGCCAAGGGTCGTCTCACGGTTTCCCAGGACGAACGTGGGCTGCAGAATTATCGCTCCTCCAGAGTTGCAAGAGCCCTGCTTATCAGGCTAAAATACTCGCTTCCTACACAGGCGTAGGGGCAGAGGATAGCTGCTGGGCAATAGCAGGGTCTTGCAAGCAGCCCCTAAGACACCGGCATCCAAGCTTCCAAAGGGAAACGCCTGCTTCTGTATGCAGGGTCACCTAGCCTAGTTAGCGGCAAACCTAAGTCCCTGCAGTACTGGTGCTGCAAAGGTTGGCCATCATGACACAATGGGAACTTCGCTGAATACATTTTCCTTTCAAGGCGTCTAAGTGTGGCTGGTTCCTTAACACAGGGAAGGCCTTAGCCAGGCGTAGTTGGCAATTCCTCTCACGACGACTACCAGTGCAACGTGAGGAATTGTGCTCTTTGCTCAGGTTGGTCCTCACTTCGACATCCTGCTTAACCTAGAGAGGCGGCAATTGTGAGCTCCCGGGAAGAACGCTGAGCAGAGTGCTCACCTCAATGCAGGTGGCTTTTCCTCACTGAATGCAAGTGGCCCAGCACATGAGACTGGCTCGGACTGCCTTCGTGAGCGTTGGCAAGCTGGGGCACCGTATTTTTCCAAGGAAGAGGACAGTGTGTCGCCTTGGAGTCTACATGCCAAGAAGTGTTACGAATGGCCTACACGGCGGCCTGTTTCTCAGCAGACCGGGAGGAGACGTGTGGTCTTGAGTTCAGTTGCATGGCAAACAGTGTGGAGGCCAGAATTCTGTGAGAGCCGACAGCTCTCCTCGCTCTCCATTTAAGCCCCCAAACGTTTGAGAACTCATGGAAACTGCGGCAGGCAGAACTTGTCCGGCGCAAATTTCGCCACTACACTGAGGCCAAGGGTCGCCTCGCGGTTTCCCAGGACGAACGTGGGCTGCAGAATTATCGCTCCTCCAGAGTTGCAAGAGTCCTGCTTCTCAGGCTAGAATACTCGCTTCCTACACAGGCATAGGGGCAGAGGATAGCTGCTGGGCAATAGCAGGGTCCTGCAAGCCCCCACTAAGAAACCGAGATCCAAGCTTCCAAAGGGAAAGGACTGCTTCTGTATGCAGGGTCACCTAGCCTAGTTAGCAGCAAACCTGAGTCCCTGCTGTATTGGCGCTGCGAAGGGAGGCCATCGCAAAACACTGGGAACTTCGCTGAATAAATTTTCCTTTCAAGGCGTCTAAGTGTGGCAACTTCCCTAACAGACCGAAGACCTTAGCAAGGCGTCGTAAGCAATGCCTCTTATGACGACTACCACTGCAAAGTGAGCGATTGTGCTCTTTGCTCAGTTTGGACCTCACCTCGACATCCCGCTTCACCTAGAGAGGGGGCGAGTGTGAGCTCCCGGAAAGAACGCTGAGCAGAGTGTTCACCTCAATGCAGGTGGCTTTTCGTAACTGAATCCAAGTTGCCCAGCACGCGAGACTGGTTAGGACTGCCTTCAGTAGCCTTTGGCAAGCTGGGGCAACATAGGTTTCCAAGGAAGAGGACAGTGTGTCGCCTTGGACTCTGCATGCCAGGAAATGTTGACAAGGGTCTACACGGCGGTCTGTTTCTCAGCAGGCCGAGAGGAGACGTGTGGTCTTGAGTTCAGTTGCATGGCAAACAGTGCGGAGGCCAGAGTTCTGTGAGAGCCGACAGCTCTCCTCGCTCCCCATTTAAGCCCCCAAACGGTGGAGAACTCATGGAAACTGCGGCAGGCAGAACTTGTCCGGCGCAAATTTCGCCACTACACTGAGGCCAAGGGTCGTCTCACGGTTTCCCAGGACGAACGTGGGCTGCAGAATTATCGCTCCTCCAGAGTTGCAAGAGCCCTGCTTATCAGGCTAAAATACTCGCTTCCTACACAGGCGTAGGGGCAGAGGATAGCTGCTGGGCAATAGCAGGGTCTTGGAAGCAGCCCCTGAGACACCGGGATCCAAGCTTCCAAAGGGAAACGCCTGCTTCTGTATGCAGGGTCACCTAGCCTAGTTAGCAGCAAACCTGAGTCCCTGCTGTATTGGCGCTGCGAAGGGAGGCCATCGCAAAACACTGGGAACTTTGCTGAATAAATTTTCCTTTCAAGGCGTCTAAGTGTGGCAACTTCCCTAACAGACCGAAGACCTTAGCAAGGCGTAGTAAGCAATGCCTCTTACGACGACTACCACTGCAAACTGAGTGATTGAGCTCTTTGCTCAGTTTGGACCTCACCTCGACATCACGCTTCACCTAGAGAGGGGGTGAGTGTGAGCTCCCGGAAAGAACGCTGAGCAGAGTGTTCACCTCAATGCAGGTGGCTTTTCGTAACTGAATCCAAGTTGCCCAGCACGCGAGACTGGTTAAAACTGCCTTCGGTAGCCTTAGGCAAGCTGGGGCAATGTCGGTTTCCAAGCAAGAGGACAGTGTGTCGCCTTGGACTCTGCACACCAGGAAATGTTGACAAGGGCCTACACGGTGGCCTGTTTCTCAGCAGGCCGGGAGGAGACGTGTGGTCTTGAGTTCAGTTGCATGGCAAACAGTGCGGTGGCCAGAGTTCTGTGAGAGCCGACAGCTCTCCTCTCTCTCCATTTAAGCCCCCAAAGGGTGGAGAACTCATGGAAACTGCGGCAGGCAGAACTTGTCTGGCGCAAATTTCGCCACTACACTGAGGCCAAGGGTCGCCTCGTGGTTTCCCAGGACGAACGTGGGCTGCAGAATTATCGCTCAGCCAGATTTGCAAGAGTCCTGCTTCTCAGGCTGGAATACTCGCTTCGTACACAGGCGTAGGGGCAGAGGATAGCTGCTGGGCAATAGCAGGGTCTTGCAAGCAGCCCCTAAGACACCGGCATCCAAGCTTCCAAAGGGAAACGCCTGCTTCTGTATGCAGGGTCACCTAGCCTAGTTAGCGGCAAACCTAAGTCCCTGCAGTACTGGTGCTGCAAAGGTTGGCCATCATGACACAATGGGAACTTCGCTGAATACATTTTCCTTTCAAGGCGTCTAAGTGTGGCTGGTTCCTTAACACAGGGAAGGCCTTAGCCAGGCGTAGTTGGCAATTCCTCTCACGACGACTACCAGTGCAACGTGAGGAATTGTGCTCTTTGCTCAGGTTGGTCCTCACTTCGACTTCCTGCTTAACCTAGAGAGGCGGCAATTGTGAGCTCCCGGGAAGAACGCTGAGCAGAGTGCTCACCTCAATGCAGGTGGCTTTTCCTCACTGAATGCAAGTGGCCCAGCACATGAGACTGGCTCGGACTGCCTTCGTGAGCGTTGGCAAGCTGGGGCACCGTATTTTTCCAAGGAAGAGGACAGTGTGTCGCCTTGGAGTCTACATGCCAAGAAGAGTTACGAATGGCCTACACGGCGGCCTGTTTCTCAGCAGGCCGGGAGGAGACGTGTGGTCTTGAGTTCAGTTGCATGGCAAACAGTGCGGAGGCCAGAATTCTGTGAGAGCCGACAGCTCTCCTCGCTCTCCATTTAAGCCCCCAAACGTTTGAGAACTCATGGAAACTGCGGCAGGCAGAACTTGTCCGGCGCAAATTTCGCCACTACACTGAGGCCAAGGGTCGCCTCGCGGTTTCCCAGGACGAACGTGGGCTGCAGAATTATCGCTCCTCCAGAGTTGCAAGAGTCCTGCTTCTCAGGCTAGAATACTCGCTTCCTACACAGGCGTAGGGGCAGAGGATAGCTGCTGGGCAATAGCAGGGTCTTGCAAGCCCCCACTAAGAAACCGAGATCCAAGCTTCCAAAGGGAAAGGACTGCTTCTGTATGCAGGGTCACCTAGCCTAGTTAGCAGCAAACCTGAGTCCCTGCTGTATTGGCGCTGCGAAGGGAGGCCATCGCAAAACACTTGGAACTTCGCTGAATAAATTTTCCTTTCAAGGCGTCTAAGTGTGGCAACTTCCCTAACAGACCGAACCTTAGCAAGGCTTCGTAAGCAATGCCTCTTACGACGACTACCACTGCAAAGTGAGCGATGGTGCTCTTTGCTCAGTTTGGACCTCACCTCGACATCCTGCTTCAGCTAGAGAGGGGGCGAGTGTGAGCTCCCGGAAAGAACGCTGAACAGAGTGTTCACCTCAATGCAGGTGGCTTTTCGTAACTACATCCAAGTTGCCCAGCAGGCGAGACTGGTTAGGAATGCCTTCGGTAGCCTTTGGCAAGCTGGGGCAACGTAGGTTTCCAAGCTAGAGGACAGTGTGTCGCCTTGGACTCTGCACACCAGGAAATACTGACAAGGGCCTACACGGCGGCCTGTTTCTCAGCAGGCCGGGAGGCGACGTGTGGTCTTCAGTTCAGTTGCATGGCAAAAAGTGCAGAGGCCAGAGTTCTGTGAGAGCCGACAGCTCTCCTCGCTCTCCATTTATGCCCCCAAACGGTGGAGAACTCATGGAAACTGCGGCAGGCAGAACTTGTCCGGCGCAAATTTCGCCACTACACTGAGGCCAAGGTTCGCCTTGCGGATTCCCAGGACGAACGTGGGCTGCAGAATTATCGCTCCTCCAGAGTTGCAAGAGCCCTGCTCATCAGGCTAAAATACTCGCTTCCTACACAGGCGTAGGGGCAGAGGATAGCTGCTGGGCAATAGCAGGGTCTTGCAAGCAGCCCCTAAGACACCGGGATCCAAGCTTCCAAAGGGAAACGGCTGCTTCTGTATGCAGGGTCACCTAGCCAAGTTAGCAGCAAACCTGAGTCCCTGCTGTATTGGCGCTGCGAAGGGAGGCCATCGCAAAACACTGGGAACTTCGCTGAATAAATTTTCCTTTCAAGGCGTCTAAGTGTGGCAACTTCCCTAACAGACCGAAGACCTTAGCAAGGCGTCGTAAGCAATGCCTCTTATGACGACTACCACTGCAAAGTGAGCGATTGTGCTCTTTGCTCAGTTTGGAACTCACCTCGACATCCCGCTTCACCTAGAGAGGGGGCGAGTGTGAGCTCCCGGAAAGAACGCTGAGCAGAGTGTTCACCTCAATGCAGGTGGCTTTTCGTAACTGAATCCAAGTTGCCCAGCACGCGAGACTGGTTAGGACTGCCTTCAGTAGCCTTTGGCAAGCTGGGGCAACATAGGTTTCCAAGGAAGAGGACAGTGTGTCGCCTTGGACTCTGCATGCCAGGAAATGTTGACAAGGGCCTACACGGCGGCCTGTTTCTCAGCAGGCCGAGAGGAGACGTGTGGTCTTGAGTTCAGTTGCATGGCAAACAGTGCGGAGGCCAGAGTTCTGTGAGAGCCGACAGCTCTCCTCGCTCCCCATTTAAGCCCCCAAACGGTGGAGAACTCATGGAAACTGCGGCAGGCAGAACTTGTCCGGCGCAAATTTCGCCACTACACTGAGGCCAAGGGTCGTCTCACGGTTTCCCAGGACGAACGTGGGCTGCAGAATTATCGCTCCTCCAGAGTTGCAAGAGCCCTGCTCATCAGGCTAAAATACTCGCTTCCTACACAGGCGTAGGGGCAGAGGATAGCTGCTGGGCAATAGCAGGGTCTTGCAAGCAGCCCCTAAGACACCGGGATCCAAGCTTCCAAAGGGAAACGGCTGCTTCTGTATGCAGGGTCACCTAGCCAAGTTAGCAGCAAACCTGAGTCCCTGCTGTATTGGCGCTGCGAAGGGAGGCCATCGCAAAACACTGGGAACTTCGCTGAATAAATTTTCCTTTCAAGGCGTCTAAGTGTGGCAACTTCCCTAACAGACCGAAGACCTTAGCAAGGCGTCGTAAGCAATGCCTCTTATGACGACTACCACTGCAAAGTGAGCGATTGTGCTCTTTGCTCAGTTTGGACCTCACCTCGACATCCCGCTTCACCTAGAGAGGGGGCGAGTGTGAGCTCCCGGAAAGAACGCTGAGCAGAGTGTTCACCTCAATGCAGGTGGCTTTTCGTAACTGAATCCAAGTTGCCCAGCACGCGAGACTGGTTAGGACTGCCTTCAGTAGCCTTTGGCAAGCTGGGGCAACATAGGTTTCCAAGGAAGAGGACAGTGTGTCGCCTTGGACTCTGCATGCCAGGAAATGTTGACAAGGGCCTACACGGCGGCCTGTTTCTCAGCAGGCCGAGAGGAGACGTGTGGTCTTGAGTTCAGTTGCATGGCAAACAGTGCGGAGGCCAGAGTTCTGTGAGAGCCGACAGCTCTCCTCGCTCCCCATTTAAGCCCCCAAACGGTGGAGAACTCATGGAAACTGCGGCAGGCAGAACTTGTCCGGTGCAAATTTCGCCACTACACTGAGGCCAAGGGTCGTCTCACGGTTTCCCAGGACGAACGTGGGCTGCAGAATTATCGCTCCTCCAGAGTTGCAAGAGCCCTGCTTATCAGGCTAAAATACTCGCTTCCTACACAGGCGTAGGGGCAGAGGATAGCTGCTGGGCAATAGCAGGGTCTTGCAAGCAGCCCCTAAGACACCGGCATCCAAGCTTCCAAAGGGAAACGCCTGCTTCTGTATGCAGGGTCACCTAGCCTAGTTAGCGGCAAACCTAAGTCCCTGCAGTACTGGTGCTGCAAAGGTTGGCCATCATGACACAATGGGAACTTCGCTGAATACATTTTCCTTTCAAGGCGTCTAAGTGTGGCTGGTTCCTTAACACAGGGAAGGCCTTAGCCAGGCGTAGTTGGCAATTCCTCTCACGACGACTACCAGTGCAACGTGAGGAATTGTGCTCTTTGCTCAGGTTGGTCCTCACTTCGACATCCTGCTTAACCTAGAGAGGCGGCAATTGTGAGCTCCCGGGAAGAACGCTGAGCAGAGTGCTCACCTCAATGCAGGTGGCTTTTCCTCACTGAATGCAAGTGGCCCAGCACATGAGACTGGCTCGGACTGCCTTCGTGAGCGTTGGCAAGCTGGGGCACCGTATTTTTCCAAGGAAGAGGACAGTGTGTCGCCTTGGAGTCTACATGCCAAGAAGTGTTACGAATGGCCTACACGGCGGCCTGTTTCTCAGCAGACCGGGAGGAGACGTGTGGTCTTGAGTTCAGTTGCATGGCAAACAGTGTGGAGGCCAGAATTCTGTGAGAGCCGACAGCTCTCCTCGCTCTCCATTTAAGCCCCCAAACGTTTGAGAACTCATGGAAACTGCGGCAGGCAGAACTTGTCCGGCGCAAATTTCGCCACTACACTGAGGCCAAGGGTCGCCTCGCGGTTTCCCAGGACGAACGTGGGCTGCAGAATTATCGCTCCTCCAGAGTTGCAAGAGTCCTGCTTCTCAGGCTAGAATACTCGCTTCCTACACAGGCATAGGGGCAGAGGATAGCTGCTGGGCAATAGCAGGGTCCTGCAAGCCCCCACTAAGAAACCGAGATCCAAGCTTCCAAAGGGAAAGGACTGCTTCTGTATGCAGGGTCACCTAGCCTAGTTAGCAGCAAACCTGAGTCCCTGCTGTATTGGCGCTGCGAAGGGAGGCCATCGCAAAACACTGGGAACTTCGCTGAATAAATTTTCCTTTCAAGGCGTCTAAGTGTGGCAACTTCCCTAACAGACCGAAGACCTTAGCAAGGCGTCGTAAGCAATGCCTCTTATGACGACTACCACTGCAAAGTGAGCGATTGTGCTCTTTGCTCAGTTTGGACCTCACCTCGACATCCCGCTTCACCTAGAGAGGGGGCGAGTGTGAGCTCCCGGAAAGAACGCTGAGCAGAGTGTTCACCTCAATGCAGGTGGCTTTTCGTAACTGAATCCAAGTTGCCCAGCACGCGAGACTGGTTAGGACTGCCTTCAGTAGCCTTTGGCAAGCTGGGGCAACATAGGTTTCCAAGGAAGAGGACAGTGTGTCGCCTTGGACTCTGCATGCCAGGAAATGTTGACAAGGGTCTACACGGCGGTCTGTTTCTCAGCAGGCCGAGAGGAGACGTGTGGTCTTGAGTTCAGTTGCATGGCAAACAGTGCGGAGGCCAGAGTTCTGTGAGAGCCGACAGCTCTCCTCGCTCCCCATTTAAGCCCCCAAACGGTGGAGAACTCATGGAAACTGCGGCAGGCAGAACTTGTCCGGCGCAAATTTCGCCACTACACTGAGGCCAAGGGTCGTCTCACGGTTTCCCAGGACGAACGTGGGCTGCAGAATTATCGCTCCTCCAGAGTTGCAAGAGCCCTGCTTATCAGGCTAAAATACTCGCTTCCTACACAGGCGTAGGGGCAGAGGATAGCTGCTGGGCAATAGCAGGGTCTTGGAAGCAGCCCCTGAGACACCGGGATCCAAGCTTCCAAAGGGAAACGCCTGCTTCTGTATGCAGGGTCACCTAGCCTAGTTAGCAGCAAACCTGAGTCCCTGCTGTATTGGCGCTGCGAAGGGAGGCCATCGCAAAACACTGGGAACTTTGCTGAATAAATTTTCCTTTCAAGGCGTCTAAGTGTGGCAACTTCCCTAACAGACCGAAGACCTTAGCAAGGCGTAGTAAGCAATGCCTCTTACGACGACTACCACTGCAAACTGAGTGATTGAGCTCTTTGCTCAGTTTGGACCTCACCTCGACATCACGCTTCACCTAGAGAGGGGGTGAGTGTGAGCTCCCGGAAAGAACGCTGAGCAGAGTGTTCACCTCAATGCAGGTGGCTTTTCGTAACTGAATCCAAGTTGCCCAGCACGCGAGACTGGTTAAAACTGCCTTCGGTAGCCTTAGGCAAGCTGGGGCAATGTCGGTTTCCAAGCAAGAGGACAGTGTGTCGCCTTGGACTCTGCACACCAGGAAATGTTGACAAGGGCCTACACGGTGGCCTGTTTCTCAGCAGGCCGGGAGGAGACGTGTGGTCTTGAGTTCAGTTGCATGGCAAACAGTGCGGTGGCCAGAGTTCTGTGAGAGCCGACAGCTCTCCTCTCTCTCCATTTAAGCCCCCAAAGGGTGGAGAACTCATGGAAACTGCGGCAGGCAGAACTTGTCTGGCGCAAATTTCGCCACTACACTGAGGCCAAGGGTCGCCTCGTGGTTTCCCAGGACGAACGTGGGCTGCAGAATTATCGCTCAGCCAGATTTGCAAGAGTCCTGCTTCTCAGGCTGGAATACTCGCTTCGTACACAGGCGTAGGGGCAGAGGATAGCTGCTGGGCAATAGCAGGGTCTTGCAAGCAGCCCCTAAGACACCGGCATCCAAGCTTCCAAAGGGAAACGCCTGCTTCTGTATGCAGGGTCACCTAGCCTAGTTAGCGGCAAACCTAAGTCCCTGCAGTACTGGTGCTGCAAAGGTTGGCCATCATGACACAATGGGAACTTCGCTGAATACATTTTCCTTTCAAGGCGTCTAAGTGTGGCTGGTTCCTTAACACAGGGAAGGCCTTAGCCAGGCGTAGTTGGCAATTCCTCTCACGACGACTACCAGTGCAACGTGAGGAATTGTGCTCTTTGCTCAGGTTGGTCCTCACTTCGACTTCCTGCTTAACCTAGAGAGGCGGCAATTGTGAGCTCCCGGGAAGAACGCTGAGCAGAGTGCTCACCTCAATGCAGGTGGCTTTTCCTCACTGAATGCAAGTGGCCCAGCACATGAGACTGGCTCGGACTGCCTTCGTGAGCGTTGGCAAGCTGGGGCACCGTATTTTTCCAAGGAAGAGGACAGTGTGTCGCCTTGGAGTCTACATGCCAAGAAGAGTTACGAATGGCCTACACGGCGGCCTGTTTCTCAGCAGGCCGGGAGGAGACGTGTGGTCTTGAGTTCAGTTGCATGGCAAACAGTGCGGAGGCCAGAATTCTGTGAGAGCCGACAGCTCTCCTCGCTCTCCATTTAAGCCCCCAAACGTTTGAGAACTCATGGAAACTGCGGCAGGCAGAACTTGTCCGGCGCAAATTTCGCCACTACACTGAGGCCAAGGGTCGCCTCGCGGTTTCCCAGGACGAACGTGGGCTGCAGAATTATCGCTCCTCCAGAGTTGCAAGAGTCCTGCTTCTCAGGCTAGAATACTCGCTTCCTACACAGGCGTAGGGGCAGAGGATAGCTGCTGGGCAATAGCAGGGTCTTGCAAGCCCCCACTAAGAAACCGAGATCCAAGCTTCCAAAGGGAAAGGACTGCTTCTGTATGCAGGGTCACCTAGCCTAGTTAGCAGCAAACCTGAGTCCCTGCTGTATTGGCGCTGCGAAGGGAGGCCATCGCAAAACACTTGGAACTTCGCTGAATAAATTTTCCTTTCAAGGCGTCTAAGTGTGGCAACTTCCCTAACAGACCGAACCTTAGCAAGGCTTCGTAAGCAATGCCTCTTACGACGACTACCACTGCAAAGTGAGCGATGGTGCTCTTTGCTCAGTTTGGACCTCACCTCGACATCCTGCTTCAGCTAGAGAGGGGGCGAGTGTGAGCTCCCGGAAAGAACGCTGAACAGAGTGTTCACCTCAATGCAGGTGGCTTTTCGTAACTACATCCAAGTTGCCCAGCAGGCGAGACTGGTTAGGAATGCCTTCGGTAGCCTTTGGCAAGCTGCGGCAACGTAGGTTTCCAAGCTAGAGGACAGTGTGTCGCCTTGGACTCTGCACACCAGGAAATACTGACAAGGGCCTACACGGCGGCCTGTTTCTCAGCAGGCCGGGAGGCGACGTGTGGTCTTCAGTTCAGTTGCATGGCAAAAAGTGCAGAGGCCAGAGTTCTGTGAGAGCCGACAGCTCTCCTCGCTCTCCATTTATGCCCCCAAACGGTGGAGAACTCATGGAAACTGCGGCAGGCAGAACTTGTCCGGCGCAAATTTCGCCACTACACTGAGGCCAAGGGTCGTCTCACGGTTTCCCAGGACGAACGTGGGCTGCAGAATTATCGCTCCTCCAGAGTTGCAAGAGCCCTGCTCATCAGGCTAAAATACTCGCTTCCTACACAGGCGTAGGGGCAGAGGATAGCTGCTGGGCAATAGCAGGGTCTTGCAAGCAGCCCCTAAGACACCGGGATCCAAGCTTCCAAAGGGAAACGGCTGCTTCTGTATGCAGGGTCACCTAGCCAAGTTAGCAGCAAACCTGAGTCCCTGCTGTATTGGCGCTGCGAAGGGAGGCCATCGCAAAACACTGGGAACTTCGCTGAATAAATTTTCCTTTCAAGGCGTCTAAGTGTGGCAACTTCCCTAACAGACCGAAGACCTTAGCAAGGCGTCGTAAGCAATGCCTCTTACGACGACTACCACTGCAAACTGAGTGATTGAGCTCTTTGCTCAGTTTGGACCTCACCTCGACATCACGCTTCACCTAGAGAGGGGGTGAGTGTGAGCTCCCGGAAAGAACGCTGAGCAGAGTGTTCACCTCAATGCAGGTGGCTTTTCGTAACTGAATCCAAGTTGCCCAGCACGCGAGACTGGTTAAAACTGCCTTCGGTAGCCTTAGGCAAGCTGGGGCAATGTCGGTTTCCAAGCAAGAGGACAGTGTGTCGCCTTGGACTCTGCACACCAGGAAATGTTGACAAGGGCCTACACGGTGGCCTGTTTCTCAGCAGGCCGGGAGGAGACGTGTGGTCTTGAGTTCAGTTGCATGGCAAACAGTGCGGTGGCCAGAGTTCTGTGAGAGCCGACAGCTCTCCTCTCTCTCCATTTAAGCCCCCAAAGGGTGGAGAACTCATGGAAACTGCGGCAGGCAGAACTTGTCTGGCGCAAATTTCGCCACTACACTGAGGCCAAGGGTCGCCTCGTGGTTTCCCAGGACGAACGTGGGCTGCAGAATTATCGCTCAGCCAGATTTGCAAGAGTCCTGCTTCTCAGGCTGGAATACTCGCTTCGTACACAGGCGTAGGGGCAGAGGATAGCTGCTGGGCAATAGCAGGGTCTTGCAAGCAGCCCCTAAGACACCGGCATCCAAGCTTCCAAAGGGAAACGCCTGCTTCTGTATGCAGGGTCACCTAGCCTAGTTAGCGGCAAACCTAAGTCCCTGCAGTACTGGTGCTGCAAAGGTTGGCCATCATGACACAATGGGAACTTCGCTGAATACATTTTCCTTTCAAGGCGTCTAAGTGTGGCTGGTTCCTTAACACAGGGAAGGCCTTAGCCAGGCGTAGTTGGCAATTCCTCTCACGACGACTACCAGTGCAACGTGAGGAATTGTGCTCTTTGCTCAGGTTGGTCCTCACTTCGACTTCCTGCTTAACCTAGAGAGGCGGCAATTGTGAGCTCCCGGGAAGAACGCTGAGCAGAGTGCTCACCTCAATGCAGGTGGCTTTTCCTCACTGAATGCAAGTGGCCCAGCACATGAGACTGGCTCGGACTGCCTTCGTGAGCGTTGGCAAGCTGGGGCACCGTATTTTTCCAAGGAAGAGGACAGTGTGTCGCCTTGGAGTCTACATGCCAAGAAGAGTTACGAATGGCCTACACGGCGGCCTGTTTCTCAGCAGGCCGGGAGGAGACGTGTGGTCTTGAGTTCAGTTGCATGGCAAACAGTGCGGAGGCCAGAATTCTGTGAGAGCCGACAGCTCTCCTCGCTCTCCATTTAAGCCCCCAAACGTTTGAGAACTCATGGAAACTGCGGCAGGCAGAACTTGTCCGGCGCAAATTTCGCCACTACACTGAGGCCAAGGGTCGCCTCGCGGTTTCCCAGGACGAACGTGGGCTGCAGAATTATCGCTCCTCCAGAGTTGCAAGAGTCCTGCTTCTCAGGCTAGAATACTCGCTTCCTACACAGGCGTAGGGGCAGAGGATAGCTGCTGGGCAATAGCAGGGTCTTGCAAGCCCCCACTAAGAAACCGAGATCCAAGCTTCCAAAGGGAAAGGACTGCTTCTGTATGCAGGGTCACCTAGCCTAGTTAGCAGCAAACCTGAGTCCCTGCTGTATTGGCGCTGCGAAGGGAGGCCATCGCAAAACACTTGGAACTTCGCTGAATAAATTTTCCTTTCAAGGCGTCTAAGTGTGGCAACTTCCCTAACAGACCGAACCTTAGCAAGGCTTCGTAAGCAATGCCTCTTACGACGACTACCACTGCAAAGTGAGCGATGGTGCTCTTTGCTCAGTTTGGACCTCACCTCGACATCCTGCTTCAGCTAGAGAGGGGGCGAGTGTGAGCTCCCGGAAAGAACGCTGAACAGAGTGTTCACCTCAATGCAGGTGGCTTTTCGTAACTACATCCAAGTTGCCCAGCAGGCGAGACTGGTTAGGAATGCCTTCGGTAGCCTTTGGCAAGCTGGGGCAACGTAGGTTTCCAAGCTAGAGGACAGTGTGTCGCCTTGGACTCTGCACACCAGGAAATACTGACAAGGGCCTACACGGCGGCCTGTTTCTCAGCAGGCCGGGAGGCGACGTGTGGTCTTCAGTTCAGTTGCATGGCAAAAAGTGCAGAGGCCAGAGTTCTGTGAGAGCCGACAGCTCTCCTCGCTCTCCATTTATGCCCCCAAACGGTGGAGAACTCATGGAAACTGCGGCAGGCAGAACTTGTCCGGCGCAAATTTCGCCACTACACTGAGGCCAAGGTTCGCCTTGCGGATTCCCAGGACGAACGTGGGCTGCAGAATTATCGCTCCTCCAGAGTTGCAAGAGCCCTGCTCATCAGGCTAAAATACTCGCTTCCTACACAGGCGTAGGGGCAGAGGATAGCTGCTGGGCAATAGCAGGGTCTTGCAAGCAGCCCCTAAGACACCGGGATCCAAGCTTCCAAAGGGAAACGGCTGCTTCTGTATGCAGGGTCACCTAGCCAAGTTAGCAGCAAACCTGAGTCCCTGCTGTATTGGCGCTGCGAAGGGAGGCCATCGCAAAACACTGGGAACTTCGCTGAATAAATTTTCCTTTCAAGGCGTCTAAGTGTGGCAACTTCCCTAACAGACCGAAGACCTTAGCAAGGCGTCGTAAGCAATGCCTCTTATGACGACTACCACTGCAAAGTGAGCGATTGTGCTCTTTGCTCAGTTTGGAACTCACCTCGACATCCCGCTTCACCTAGAGAGGGGGCGAGTGTGAGCTCCCGGAAAGAACGCTGAGCAGAGTGTTCACCTCAATGCAGGTGGCTTTTCGTAACTGAATCCAAGTTGCCCAGCACGCGAGACTGGTTAGGACTGCCTTCAGTAGCCTTTGGCAAGCTGGGGCAACATAGGTTTCCAAGGAAGAGGACAGTGTGTCGCCTTGGACTCTGCATGCCAGGAAATGTTGACAAGGGCCTACACGGCGGCCTGTTTCTCAGCAGGCCGAGAGGAGACGTGTGGTCTTGAGTTCAGTTGCATGGCAAACAGTGCGGAGGCCA
Organism: Orcinus orca; assembly: GCF_937001465.1. Classification (NCBI taxonomy): domain Eukaryota; kingdom Metazoa; phylum Chordata; class Mammalia; order Artiodactyla; family Delphinidae; genus Orcinus; species Orcinus orca. The sequence continues at coordinate 44,213 of NW_026043918.1, read as the reverse complement.
GAGTTCTGTGAGAGCCGACAGCTCTCCTCGCTCCCCATTTAAGCCCCCAAACGGTGGAGAACTCATGGAAACTGCGGCAGGCAGAACTTGTCCGGCGCAAATTTCGCCACTACACTGAGGCCAAGGGTCGTCTCACGGTTTCCCAGGACGAACGTGGGCTGCAGAATTATCGCTCCTCCAGAGTTGCAAGAGCCCTGCTCATCAGGCTAAAATACTCGCTTCCTACACAGGCGTAGGGGCAGAGGATAGCTGCTGGGCAATAGCAGGGTCTTGCAAGCAGCCCCTAAGACACCGGGATCCAAGCTTCCAAAGGGAAACGGCTGCTTCTGTATGCAGGGTCACCTAGCCAAGTTAGCAGCAAACCTGAGTCCCTGCTGTATTGGCGCTGCGAAGGGAGGCCATCGCAAAACACTGGGAACTTCGCTGAATAAATTTTCCTTTCAAGGCGTCTAAGTGTGGCAACTTCCCTAACAGACCGAAGACCTTAGCAAGGCGTCGTAAGCAATGCCTCTTATGACGACTACCACTGCAAAGTGAGCGATTGTGCTCTTTGCTCAGTTTGGAACTCACCTCGACATCCCGCTTCACCTAGAGAGGGGGCGAGTGTGAGCTCCCGGAAAGAACGCTGAGCAGAGTGTTCACCTCAATGCAGGTGGCTTTTCGTAACTGAATCCAAGTTGCCCAGCACGCGAGACTGGTTAGGACTGCCTTCAGTAGCCTTTGGCAAGCTGGGGCAACATAGGTTTCCAAGGAAGAGGACAGTGTGTCGCCTTGGACTCTGCATGCCAGGAAATGTTGACAAGGGCCTACACGGCGGCCTGTTTCTCAGCAGGCCGAGAGGAGACGTGTGGTCTTGAGTTCAGTTGCATGGCAAACAGTGCGGAGGCCAGAGTTCTGTGAGAGCCGACAGCTCTCCTCGCTCCCCATTTAAGCCCCCAAACGGTGGAGAACTCATGGAAACTGCGGCAGGCAGAACTTGTCCGGCGCAAATTTCGCCACTACACTGAGGCCAAGGGTCGTCTCACGGTTTCCCAGGACGAACGTGGGCTGCAGAATTATCGCTCCTCCAGAGTTGCAAGAGCCCTGCTCATCAGGCTAAAATACTCGCTTCCTACACAGGCGTAGGGGCAGAGGATAGCTGCTGGGCAATAGCAGGGTCTTGCAAGCAGCCCCTAAGACACCGGGATCCAAGCTTCCAAAGGGAAACGGCTGCTTCTGTATGCAGGGTCACCTAGCCAAGTTAGCAGCAAACCTGAGTCCCTGCTGTATTGGCGCTGCGAAGGGAGGCCATCGCAAAACACTGGGAACTTCGCTGAATAAATTTTCCTTTCAAGGCGTCTAAGTGTGGCAACTTCCCTAACAGACCGAAGACCTTAGCAAGGCGTCGTAAGCAATGCCTCTTATGACGACTACCACTGCAAAGTGAGCGATTGTGCTCTTTGCTCAGTTTGGACCTCACCTCGACATCCCGCTTCACCTAGAGAGGGGGCGAGTGTGAGCTCCCGGAAAGAACGCTGAGCAGAGTGTTCACCTCAATGCAGGTGGCTTTTCGTAACTGAATCCAAGTTGCCCAGCACGCGAGACTGGTTAGGACTGCCTTCAGTAGCCTTTGGCAAGCTGGGGCAACATAGGTTTCCAAGGAAGAGGACAGTGTGTCGCCTTGGACTCTGCATGCCAGGAAATGTTGACAAGGGCCTACACGGCGGCCTGTTTCTCAGCAGGCCGAGAGGAGACGTGTGGTCTTGAGTTCAGTTGCATGGCAAACAGTGCGGAGGCCAGAGTTCTGTGAGAGCCGACAGCTCTCCTCGCTCCCCATTTAAGCCCCCAAACGGTGGAGAACTCATGGAAACTGCGGCAGGCAGAACTTGTCCGGTGCAAATTTCGCCACTACACTGAGGCCAAGGGTCGTCTCACGGTTTCCCAGGACGAACGTGGGCTGCAGAATTATCGCTCCTCCAGAGTTGCAAGAGCCCTGCTTATCAGGCTAAAATACTCGCTTCCTACACAGGCGTAGGGGCAGAGGATAGCTGCTGGGCAATAGCAGGGTCTTGCAAGCAGCCCCTAAGACACCGGCATCCAAGCTTCCAAAGGGAAACGCCTGCTTCTGTATGCAGGGTCACCTAGCCTAGTTAGCGGCAAACCTAAGTCCCTGCAGTACTGGTGCTGCAAAGGTTGGCCATCATGACACAATGGGAACTTCGCTGAATACATTTTCCTTTCAAGGCGTCTAAGTGTGGCTGGTTCCTTAACACAGGGAAGGCCTTAGCCAGGCGTAGTTGGCAATTCCTCTCACGACGACTACCAGTGCAACGTGAGGAATTGTGCTCTTTGCTCAGGTTGGTCCTCACTTCGACATCCTGCTTAACCTAGAGAGGCGGCAATTGTGAGCTCCCGGGAAGAACGCTGAGCAGAGTGCTCACCTCAATGCAGGTGGCTTTTCCTCACTGAATGCAAGTGGCCCAGCACATGAGACTGGCTCGGACTGCCTTCGTGAGCGTTGGCAAGCTGGGGCACCGTATTTTTCCAAGGAAGAGGACAGTGTGTCGCCTTGGAGTCTACATGCCAAGAAGTGTTACGAATGGCCTACACGGCGGCCTGTTTCTCAGCAGACCGGGAGGAGACGTGTGGTCTTGAGTTCAGTTGCATGGCAAACAGTGTGGAGGCCAGAATTCTGTGAGAGCCGACAGCTCTCCTCGCTCTCCATTTAAGCCCCCAAACGTTTGAGAACTCATGGAAACTGCGGCAGGCAGAACTTGTCCGGCGCAAATTTCGCCACTACACTGAGGCCAAGGGTCGCCTCGCGGTTTCCCAGGACGAACGTGGGCTGCAGAATTATCGCTCCTCCAGAGTTGCAAGAGTCCTGCTTCTCAGGCTAGAATACTCGCTTCCTACACAGGCATAGGGGCAGAGGATAGCTGCTGGGCAATAGCAGGGTCCTGCAAGCCCCCACTAAGAAACCGAGATCCAAGCTTCCAAAGGGAAAGGACTGCTTCTGTATGCAGGGTCACCTAGCCTAGTTAGCAGCAAACCTGAGTCCCTGCTGTATTGGCGCTGCGAAGGGAGGCCATCGCAAAACACTGGGAACTTCGCTGAATAAATTTTCCTTTCAAGGCGTCTAAGTGTGGCAACTTCCCTAACAGACCGAAGACCTTAGCAAGGCGTCGTAAGCAATGCCTCTTATGACGACTACCACTGCAAAGTGAGCGATTGTGCTCTTTGCTCAGTTTGGACCTCACCTCGACATCCCGCTTCACCTAGAGAGGGGGCGAGTGTGAGCTCCCGGAAAGAACGCTGAGCAGAGTGTTCACCTCAATGCAGGTGGCTTTTCGTAACTGAATCCAAGTTGCCCAGCACGCGAGACTGGTTAGGACTGCCTTCAGTAGCCTTTGGCAAGCTGGGGCAACATAGGTTTCCAAGGAAGAGGACAGTGTGTCGCCTTGGACTCTGCATGCCAGGAAATGTTGACAAGGGTCTACACGGCGGTCTGTTTCTCAGCAGGCCGAGAGGAGACGTGTGGTCTTGAGTTCAGTTGCATGGCAAACAGTGCGGAGGCCAGAGTTCTGTGAGAGCCGACAGCTCTCCTCGCTCCCCATTTAAGCCCCCAAACGGTGGAGAACTCATGGAAACTGCGGCAGGCAGAACTTGTCCGGCGCAAATTTCGCCACTACACTGAGGCCAAGGGTCGTCTCACGGTTTCCCAGGACGAACGTGGGCTGCAGAATTATCGCTCCTCCAGAGTTGCAAGAGCCCTGCTTATCAGGCTAAAATACTCGCTTCCTACACAGGCGTAGGGGCAGAGGATAGCTGCTGGGCAATAGCAGGGTCTTGGAAGCAGCCCCTGAGACACCGGGATCCAAGCTTCCAAAGGGAAACGCCTGCTTCTGTATGCAGGGTCACCTAGCCTAGTTAGCAGCAAACCTGAGTCCCTGCTGTATTGGCGCTGCGAAGGGAGGCCATCGCAAAACACTGGGAACTTTGCTGAATAAATTTTCCTTTCAAGGCGTCTAAGTGTGGCAACTTCCCTAACAGACCGAAGACCTTAGCAAGGCGTAGTAAGCAATGCCTCTTACGACGACTACCACTGCAAACTGAGTGATTGAGCTCTTTGCTCAGTTTGGACCTCACCTCGACATCACGCTTCACCTAGAGAGGGGGTGAGTGTGAGCTCCCGGAAAGAACGCTGAGCAGAGTGTTCACCTCAATGCAGGTGGCTTTTCGTAACTGAATCCAAGTTGCCCAGCACGCGAGACTGGTTAAAACTGCCTTCGGTAGCCTTAGGCAAGCTGGGGCAATGTCGGTTTCCAAGCAAGAGGACAGTGTGTCGCCTTGGACTCTGCACACCAGGAAATGTTGACAAGGGCCTACACGGTGGCCTGTTTCTCAGCAGGCCGGGAGGAGACGTGTGGTCTTGAGTTCAGTTGCATGGCAAACAGTGCGGTGGCCAGAGTTCTGTGAGAGCCGACAGCTCTCCTCTCTCTCCATTTAAGCCCCCAAAGGGTGGAGAACTCATGGAAACTGCGGCAGGCAGAACTTGTCTGGCGCAAATTTCGCCACTACACTGAGGCCAAGGGTCGCCTCGTGGTTTCCCAGGACGAACGTGGGCTGCAGAATTATCGCTCAGCCAGATTTGCAAGAGTCCTGCTTCTCAGGCTGGAATACTCGCTTCGTACACAGGCGTAGGGGCAGAGGATAGCTGCTGGGCAATAGCAGGGTCTTGCAAGCAGCCCCTAAGACACCGGCATCCAAGCTTCCAAAGGGAAACGCCTGCTTCTGTATGCAGGGTCACCTAGCCTAGTTAGCGGCAAACCTAAGTCCCTGCAGTACTGGTGCTGCAAAGGTTGGCCATCATGACACAATGGGAACTTCGCTGAATACATTTTCCTTTCAAGGCGTCTAAGTGTGGCTGGTTCCTTAACACAGGGAAGGCCTTAGCCAGGCGTAGTTGGCAATTCCTCTCACGACGACTACCAGTGCAACGTGAGGAATTGTGCTCTTTGCTCAGGTTGGTCCTCACTTCGACTTCCTGCTTAACCTAGAGAGGCGGCAATTGTGAGCTCCCGGGAAGAACGCTGAGCAGAGTGCTCACCTCAATGCAGGTGGCTTTTCCTCACTGAATGCAAGTGGCCCAGCACATGAGACTGGCTCGGACTGCCTTCGTGAGCGTTGGCAAGCTGGGGCACCGTATTTTTCCAAGGAAGAGGACAGTGTGTCGCCTTGGAGTCTACATGCCAAGAAGAGTTACGAATGGCCTACACGGCGGCCTGTTTCTCAGCAGGCCGGGAGGAGACGTGTGGTCTTGAGTTCAGTTGCATGGCAAACAGTGCGGAGGCCAGAATTCTGTGAGAGCCGACAGCTCTCCTCGCTCTCCATTTAAGCCCCCAAACGTTTGAGAACTCATGGAAACTGCGGCAGGCAGAACTTGTCCGGCGCAAATTTCGCCACTACACTGAGGCCAAGGGTCGCCTCGCGGTTTCCCAGGACGAACGTGGGCTGCAGAATTATCGCTCCTCCAGAGTTGCAAGAGTCCTGCTTCTCAGGCTAGAATACTCGCTTCCTACACAGGCGTAGGGGCAGAGGATAGCTGCTGGGCAATAGCAGGGTCTTGCAAGCCCCCACTAAGAAACCGAGATCCAAGCTTCCAAAGGGAAAGGACTGCTTCTGTATGCAGGGTCACCTAGCCTAGTTAGCAGCAAACCTGAGTCCCTGCTGTATTGGCGCTGCGAAGGGAGGCCATCGCAAAACACTTGGAACTTCGCTGAATAAATTTTCCTTTCAAGGCGTCTAAGTGTGGCAACTTCCCTAACAGACCGAACCTTAGCAAGGCTTCGTAAGCAATGCCTCTTACGACGACTACCACTGCAAAGTGAGCGATGGTGCTCTTTGCTCAGTTTGGACCTCACCTCGACATCCTGCTTCAGCTAGAGAGGGGGCGAGTGTGAGCTCCCGGAAAGAACGCTGAACAGAGTGTTCACCTCAATGCAGGTGGCTTTTCGTAACTACATCCAAGTTGCCCAGCAGGCGAGACTGGTTAGGAATGCCTTCGGTAGCCTTTGGCAAGCTGGGGCAACGTAGGTTTCCAAGCTAGAGGACAGTGTGTCGCCTTGGACTCTGCACACCAGGAAATACTGACAAGGGCCTACACGGCGGCCTGTTTCTCAGCAGGCCGGGAGGCGACGTGTGGTCTTCAGTTCAGTTGCATGGCAAAAAGTGCAGAGGCCAGAGTTCTGTGAGAGCCGACAGCTCTCCTCGCTCTCCATTTATGCCCCCAAACGGTGGAGAACTCATGGAAACTGCGGCAGGCAGAACTTGTCCGGCGCAAATTTCGCCACTACACTGAGGCCAAGGTTCGCCTTGCGGATTCCCAGGACGAACGTGGGCTGCAGAATTATCGCTCCTCCAGAGTTGCAAGAGCCCTGCTCATCAGGCTAAAATACTCGCTTCCTACACAGGCGTAGGGGCAGAGGATAGCTGCTGGGCAATAGCAGGGTCTTGCAAGCAGCCCCTAAGACACCGGGATCCAAGCTTCCAAAGGGAAACGGCTGCTTCTGTATGCAGGGTCACCTAGCCAAGTTAGCAGCAAACCTGAGTCCCTGCTGTATTGGCGCTGCGAAGGGAGGCCATCGCAAAACACTGGGAACTTCGCTGAATAAATTTTCCTTTCAAGGCGTCTAAGTGTGGCAACTTCCCTAACAGACCGAAGACCTTAGCAAGGCGTCGTAAGCAATGCCTCTTATGACGACTACCACTGCAAAGTGAGCGATTGTGCTCTTTGCTCAGTTTGGAACTCACCTCGACATCCCGCTTCACCTAGAGAGGGGGCGAGTGTGAGCTCCCGGAAAGAACGCTGAGCAGAGTGTTCACCTCAATGCAGGTGGCTTTTCGTAACTGAATCCAAGTTGCCCAGCACGCGAGACTGGTTAGGACTGCCTTCAGTAGCCTTTGGCAAGCTGGGGCAACATAGGTTTCCAAGGAAGAGGACAGTGTGTCGCCTTGGACTCTGCATGCCAGGAAATGTTGACAAGGGCCTACACGGCGGCCTGTTTCTCAGCAGGCCGAGAGGAGACGTGTGGTCTTGAGTTCAGTTGCATGGCAAACAGTGCGGAGGCCAGAGTTCTGTGAGAGCCGACAGCTCTCCTCGCTCCCCATTTAAGCCCCCAAACGGTGGAGAACTCATGGAAACTGCGGCAGGCAGAACTTGTCCGGCGCAAATTTCGCCACTACACTGAGGCCAAGGGTCGTCTCACGGTTTCCCAGGACGAACGTGGGCTGCAGAATTATCGCTCCTCCAGAGTTGCAAGAGCCCTGCTCATCAGGCTAAAATACTCGCTTCCTACACAGGCGTAGGGGCAGAGGATAGCTGCTGGGCAATAGCAGGGTCTTGCAAGCAGCCCCTAAGACACCGGGATCCAAGCTTCCAAAGGGAAACGGCTGCTTCTGTATGCAGGGTCACCTAGCCAAGTTAGCAGCAAACCTGAGTCCCTGCTGTATTGGCGCTGCGAAGGGAGGCCATCGCAAAACACTGGGAACTTCGCTGAATAAATTTTCCTTTCAAGGCGTCTAAGTGTGGCAACTTCCCTAACAGACCGAAGACCTTAGCAAGGCGTCGTAAGCAATGCCTCTTATGACGACTACCACTGCAAAGTGAGCGATTGTGCTCTTTGCTCAGTTTGGAACTCACCTCGACATCCCGCTTCACCTAGAGAGGGGGCGAGTGTGAGCTCCCGGAAAGAACGCTGAGCAGAGTGTTCACCTCAATGCAGGTGGCTTTTCGTAACTGAATCCAAGTTGCCCAGCACGCGAGACTGGTTAGGACTGCCTTCAGTAGCCTTTGGCAAGCTGGGGCAACATAGGTTTCCAAGGAAGAGGACAGTGTGTCGCCTTGGACTCTGCATGCCAGGAAATGTTGACAAGGGCCTACACGGCGGCCTGTTTCTCAGCAGGCCGAGAGGAGACGTGTGGTCTTGAGTTCAGTTGCATGGCAAACAGTGCGGAGGCCAGAGTTCTGTGAGAGCCGACAGCTCTCCTCGCTCCCCATTTAAGCCCCCAAACGGTGGAGAACTCATGGAAACTGCGGCAGGCAGAACTTGTCCGGCGCAAATTTCGCCACTACACTGAGGCCAAGGGTCGTCTCACGGTTTCCCAGGACGAACGTGGGCTGCAGAATTATCGCTCCTCCAGAGTTGCAAGAGCCCTGCTCATCAGGCTAAAATACTCGCTTCCTACACAGGCGTAGGGGCAGAGGATAGCTGCTGGGCAATAGCAGGGTCTTGCAAGCAGCCCCTAAGACACCGGGATCCAAGCTTCCAAAGGGAAACGGCTGCTTCTGTATGCAGGGTCACCTAGCCAAGTTAGCAGCAAACCTGAGTCCCTGCTGTATTGGCGCTGCGAAGGGAGGCCATCGCAAAACACTGGGAACTTCGCTGAATAAATTTTCCTTTCAAGGCGTCTAAGTGTGGCAACTTCCCTAACAGACCGAAGACCTTAGCAAGGCGTCGTAAGCAATGCCTCTTATGACGACTACCACTGCAAAGTGAGCGATTGTGCTCTTTGCTCAGTTTGGACCTCACCTCGACATCCCGCTTCACCTAGAGAGGGGGCGAGTGTGAGCTCCCGGAAAGAACGCTGAGCAGAGTGTTCACCTCAATGCAGGTGGCTTTTCGTAACTGAATCCAAGTTGCCCAGCACGCGAGACTGGTTAGGACTGCCTTCAGTAGCCTTTGGCAAGCTGGGGCAACATAGGTTTCCAAGGAAGAGGACAGTGTGTCGCCTTGGACTCTGCATGCCAGGAAATGTTGACAAGGGCCTACACGGCGGCCTGTTTCTCAGCAGGCCGAGAGGAGACGTGTGGTCTTGAGTTCAGTTGCATGGCAAACAGTGCGGAGGCCAGAGTTCTGTGAGAGCCGACAGCTCTCCTCGCTCCCCATTTAAGCCCCCAAACGGTGGAGAACTCATGGAAACTGCGGCAGGCAGAACTTGTCCGGTGCAAATTTCGCCACTACACTGAGGCCAAGGGTCGTCTCACGGTTTCCCAGGACGAACGTGGGCTGCAGAATTATCGCTCCTCCAGAGTTGCAAGAGCCCTGCTTATCAGGCTAAAATACTCGCTTCCTACACAGGCGTAGGGGCAGAGGATAGCTGCTGGGCAATAGCAGGGTCTTGCAAGCAGCCCCTAAGACACCGGCATCCAAGCTTCCAAAGGGAAACGCCTGCTTCTGTATGCAGGGTCACCTAGCCTAGTTAGCGGCAAACCTAAGTCCCTGCAGTACTGGTGCTGCAAAGGTTGGCCATCATGACACAATGGGAACTTCGCTGAATACATTTTCCTTTCAAGGCGTCTAAGTGTGGCTGGTTCCTTAACACAGGGAAGGCCTTAGCCAGGCGTAGTTGGCAATTCCTCTCACGACGACTACCAGTGCAACGTGAGGAATTGTGCTCTTTGCTCAGGTTGGTCCTCACTTCGACATCCTGCTTAACCTAGAGAGGCGGCAATTGTGAGCTCCCGGGAAGAACGCTGAGCAGAGTGCTCACCTCAATGCAGGTGGCTTTTCCTCACTGAATGCAAGTGGCCCAGCACATGAGACTGGCTCGGACTGCCTTCGTGAGCGTTGGCAAGCTGGGGCACCGTATTTTTCCAAGGAAGAGGACAGTGTGTCGCCTTGGAGTCTACATGCCAAGAAGTGTTACGAATGGCCTACACGGCGGCCTGTTTCTCAGCAGACCGGGAGGAGACGTGTGGTCTTGAGTTCAGTTGCATGGCAAACAGTGTGGAGGCCAGAATTCTGTGAGAGCCGACAGCTCTCCTCGCTCTCCATTTAAGCCCCCAAACGTTTGAGAACTCATGGAAACTGCGGCAGGCAGAACTTGTCCGGCGCAAATTTCGCCACTACACTGAGGCCAAGGGTCGCCTCGCGGTTTCCCAGGACGAACGTGGGCTGCAGAATTATCGCTCCTCCAGAGTTGCAAGAGTCCTGCTTCTCAGGCTAGAATACTCGCTTCCTACACAGGCATAGGGGCAGAGGATAGCTGCTGGGCAATAGCAGGGTCCTGCAAGCCCCCACTAAGAAACCGAGATCCAAGCTTCCAAAGGGAAAGGACTGCTTCTGTATGCAGGGTCACCTAGCCTAGTTAGCAGCAAACCTGAGTCCCTGCTGTATTGGCGCTGCGAAGGGAGGCCATCGCAAAACACTGGGAACTTCGCTGAATAAATTTTCCTTTCAAGGCGTCTAAGTGTGGCAACTTCCCTAACAGACCGAAGACCTTAGCAAGGCGTCGTAAGCAATGCCTCTTATGACGACTACCACTGCAAAGTGAGCGATTGTGCTCTTTGCTCAGTTTGGACCTCACCTCGACATCCCGCTTCACCTAGAGAGGGGGCGAGTGTGAGCTCCCGGAAAGAACGCTGAGCAGAGTGTTCACCTCAATGCAGGTGGCTTTTCGTAACTGAATCCAAGTTGCCCAGCACGCGAGACTGGTTAGGACTGCCTTCAGTAGCCTTTGGCAAGCTGGGGCAACATAGGTTTCCAAGGAAGAGGACAGTGTGTCGCCTTGGACTCTGCATGCCAGGAAATGTTGACAAGGGTCTACACGGCGGTCTGTTTCTCAGCAGGCCGAGAGGAGACGTGTGGTCTTGAGTTCAGTTGCATGGCAAACAGTGCGGAGGCCAGAGTTCTGTGAGAGCCGACAGCTCTCCTCGCTCCCCATTTAAGCCCCCAAACGGTGGAGAACTCATGGAAACTGCGGCAGGCAGAACTTGTCCGGCGCAAATTTCGCCACTACACTGAGGCCAAGGGTCGTCTCACGGTTTCCCAGGACGAACGTGGGCTGCAGAATTATCGCTCCTCCAGAGTTGCAAGAGCCCTGCTTATCAGGCTAAAATACTCGCTTCCTACACAGGCGTAGGGGCAGAGGATAGCTGCTGGGCAATAGCAGGGTCTTGGAAGCAGCCCCTGAGACACCGGGATCCAAGCTTCCAAAGGGAAACGCCTGCTTCTGTATGCAGGGTCACCTAGCCTAGTTCGCAGCAAACCTGAGTCCCTGCTGTATTGGCGCTGCGAAGGGAGGCCATCGCAAAACACTGGGAACTTTGCTGAATAAATTTTCCTTTCAAGGCGTCTAAGTGTGGCAACTTCCCTAACAGACCGAAGACCTTAGCAAGGCGTAGTAAGCAATGCCTCTTACGACGACTACCACTGCAAACTGAGTGATTGAGCTCTTTGCTCAGTTTGGACCTCACCTCGACATCACGCTTCACCTAGAGAGGGGGTGAGTGTGAGCTCCCGGAAAGAACGCTGAGCAGAGTGTTCACCTCAATGCAGGTGGCTTTTCGTAACTGAATCCAAGTTGCCCAGCACGCGAGACTGGTTAAAACTGCCTTCGGTAGCCTTAGGCAAGCTGGGGCAATGTCGGTTTCCAAGCAAGAGGACAGTGTGTCGCCTTGGACTCTGCACACCAGGAAATGTTGACAAGGGCCTACACGGTGGCCTGTTTCTCAGCAGGCCGGGAGGAGACGTGTGGTCTTGAGTTCAGTTGCATGGCAAACAGTGCGGTGGCCAGAGTTCTGTGAGAGCCGACAGCTCTCCTCTCTCTCCATTTAAGCCCCCAAAGGGTGGAGAACTCATGGAAACTGCGGCAGGCAGAACTTGTCTGGCGCAAATTTCGCCACTACACTGAGGCCAAGGGTCGCCTCGTGGTTTCCCAGGACGAACGTGGGCTGCAGAATTATCGCTCAGCCAGATTTGCAAGAGTCCTGCTTCTCAGGCTGGAATACTCGCTTCGTACACAGGCGTAGGGGCAGAGGATAGCTGCTGGGCAATAGCAGGGTCTTGCAAGCAGCCCCTAAGACACCGGCATCCAAGCTTCCAAAGGGAAACGCCTGCTTCTGTATGCAGGGTCACCTAGCCTAGTTAGCGGCAAACCTAAGTCCCTGCAGTACTGGTGCTGCAAAGGTTGGCCATCATGACACAATGGGAACTTCGCTGAATACATTTTCCTTTCAAGGCGTCTAAGTGTGGCTGGTTCCTTAACACAGGGAAGGCCTTAGCCAGGCGTAGTTGGCAATTCCTCTCACGACGACTACCAGTGCAACGTGAGGAATTGTGCTCTTTGCTCAGGTTGGTCCTCACTTCGACTTCCTGCTTAACCTAGAGAGGCGGCAATTGTGAGCTCCCGGGAAGAACGCTGAGCAGAGTGCTCACCTCAATGCAGGTGGCTTTTCCTCACTGAATGCAAGTGGCCCAGCACATGAGACTGGCTCGGACTGCCTTCGTGAGCGTTGGCAAGCTGGGGCACCGTATTTTTCCAAGGAAGAGGACAGTGTGTCGCCTTGGAGTCTACATGCCAAGAAGAGTTACGAATGGCCTACACGGCGGCCTGTTTCTCAGCAGGCCGGGAGGAGACGTGTGGTCTTGAGTTCAGTTGCATGGCAAACAGTGCGGAGGCCAGAATTCTGTGAGAGCCGACAGCTCTCCTCGCTCTCCATTTAAGCCCCCAAACGTTTGAGAACTCATGGAAACTGCGGCAGGCAGAACTTGTCCGGCGCAAATTTCGCCACTACACTGAGGCCAAGGGTCGCCTCGCGGTTTCCCAGGACGAACGTGGGCTGCAGAATTATCGCTCCTCCAGAGTTGCAAGAGTCCTGCTTCTCAGGCTAGAATACTCGCTTCCTACACAGGCGTAGGGGCAGAGGATAGCTGCTGGGCAATAGCAGGGTCTTGCAAGCCCCCACTAAGAAACCGAGATCCAAGCTTCCAAAGGGAAAGGACTGCTTCTGTATGCAGGGTCACCTAGCCTAGTTAGCAGCAAACCTGAGTCCCTGCTGTATTGGCGCTGCGAAGGGAGGCCATCGCAAAACACTTGGAACTTCGCTGAATAAATTTTCCTTTCAAGGCGTCTAAGTGTGGCAACTTCCCTAACAGACCGAACCTTAGCAAGGCTTCGTAAGCAATGCCTCTTACGACGACTACCACTGCAAAGTGAGCGATGGTGCTCTTTGCTCAGTTTGGACCTCACCTCGACATCCTGCTTCAGCTAGAGAGGGGGCGAGTGTGAGCTCCCGGAAAGAACGCTGAACAGAGTGTTCACCTCAATGCAGGTGGCTTTTCGTAACTACATCCAAGTTGCCCAGCAGGCGAGACTGGTTAGGAATGCCTTCGGTAGCCTTTGGCAAGCTGGGGCAACGTAGGTTTCCAAGCTAGAGGACAGTGTGTCGCCTTGGACTCTGCACACCAGGAAATACTGACAAGGGCCTACACGGCGGCCTGTTTCTCAGCAGGCCGGGAGGCGACGTGTGGTCTTCAGTTCAGTTGCATGGCAAAAAGTGCAGAGGCCAGAGTTCTGTGAGAGCCGACAGCTCTCCTCGCTCTCCATTTATGCCCCCAAACGGTGGAGAACTCATGGAAACTGCGGCAGGCAGAACTTGTCCGGCGCAAATTTCGCCACTACACTGAGGCCAAGGTTCGCCTTGCGGATTCCCAGGACGAACGTGGGCTGCAGAATTATCGCTCCTCCAGAGTTGCAAGAGCCCTGCTCATCAGGCTAAAATACTCGCTTCCTACACAGGCGTAGGGGCAGAGGATAGCTGCTGGGCAATAGCAGGGTCTTGCAAGCAGCCCCTAAGACACCGGGATCCAAGCTTCCAAAGGGAAACGGCTGCTTCTGTATGCAGGGTCACCTAGCCAAGTTAGCAGCAAACCTGAGTCCCTGCTGTATTGGCGCTGCGAAGGGAGGCCATCGCAAAACACTGGGAACTTCGCTGAATAAATTTTCCTTTCAAGGCGTCTAAGTGTGGCAACTTCCCTAACAGACCGAAGACCTTAGCAAGGCGTCGTAAGCAATGCCTCTTATGACGACTACCACTGCAAAGTGAGCGATTGTGCTCTTTGCTCAGTTTGGAACTCACCTCGACATCCCGCTTCACCTAGAGAGGGGGCGAGTGTGAGCTCCCGGAAAGAACGCTGAGCAGAGTGTTCACCTCAATGCAGGTGGCTTTTCGTAACTGAATCCAAGTTGCCCAGCACGCGAGACTGGTTAGGACTGCCTTCAGTAGCCTTTGGCAAGCTGGGGCAACATAGGTTTCCAAGGAAGAGGACAGTGTGTCGCCTTGGACTCTGCATGCCAGGAAATGTTGACAAGGGCCTACACGGCGGCCTGTTTCTCAGCAGGCCGAGAGGAGACGTGTGGTCTTGAGTTCAGTTGCATGGCAAACAGTGCGGAGGCCAGAGTTCTGTGAGAGCCGACAGCTCTCCTCGCTCCCCATTTAAGCCCCCAAACGGTGGAGAACTCATGGAAACTGCGGCAGGCAGAACTTGTCCGGCGCAAATTTCGCCACTACACTGAGGCCAAGGGTCGTCTCACGGTTTCCCAGGACGAACGTGGGCTGCAGAATTATCGCTCCTCCAGAGTTGCAAGAGCCCTGCTCATCAGGCTAAAATACTCGCTTCCTACACAGGCGTAGGGGCAGAGGATAGCTGCTGGGCAATAGCAGGGTCTTGCAAGCAGCCCCTAAGACACCGGGATCCAAGCTTCCAAAGGGAAACGGCTGCTTCTGTATGCAGGGTCACCTAGCCAAGTTAGCAGCAAACCTGAGTCCCTGCTGTATTGGCGCTGCGAAGGGAGGCCATCGCAAAACACTGGGAACTTCGCTGAATAAATTTTCCTTTCAAGGCGTCTAAGTGTGGCAACTTCCCTAACAGACCGAAGACCTTAGCAAGGCGTCGTAAGCAATGCCTCTTATGACGACTACCACTGCAAAGTGAGCGATTGTGCTCTTTGCTCAGTTTGGACCTCACCTCGACATCCCGCTTCACCTAGAGAGGGGGCGAGTGTGAGCTCCCGGAAAGAACGCTGAGCAGAGTGTTCACCTCAATGCAGGTGGCTTTTCGTAACTGAATCCAAGTTGCCCAGCACGCGAGACTGGTTAGGACTGCCTTCAGTAGCCTTTGGCAAGCTGGGGCAACATAGGTTTCCAAGGAAGAGGACAGTGTGTCGCCTTGGACTCTGCATGCCAGGAAATGTTGACAAGGGCCTACACGGCGGCCTGTTTCTCAGCAGGCCGAGAGGAGACGTGTGGTCTTGAGTTCAGTTGCATGGCAAACAGTGCGGAGGCCAGAGTTCTGTGAGAGCCGACAGCTCTCCTCGCTCCCCATTTAAGCCCCCAAACGGTGGAGAACTCATGGAAACTGCGGCAGGCAGAACTTGTCCGGTGCAAATTTCGCCACTACACTGAGGCCAAGGGTCGTCTCACGGTTTCCCAGGACGAACGTGGGCTGCAGAATTATCGCTCCTCCAGAGTTGCAAGAGCCCTGCTTATCAGGCTAAAATACTCGCTTCCTACACAGGCGTAGGGGCAGAGGATAGCTGCTGGGCAATAGCAGGGTCTTGCAAGCAGCCCCTAAGACACCGGCATCCAAGCTTCCAAAGGGAAACGCCTGCTTCTGTATGCAGGGTCACCTAGCCTAGTTAGCGGCAAACCTAAGTCCCTGCAGTACTGGTGCTGCAAAGGTTGGCCATCATGACACAATGGGAACTTCGCTGAATACATTTTCCTTTCAAGGCGTCTAAGTGTGGCTGGTTCCTTAACACAGGGAAGGCCTTAGCCAGGCGTAGTTGGCAATTCCTCTCACGACGACTACCAGTGCAACGTGAGGAATTGTGCTCTTTGCTCAGGTTGGTCCTCACTTCGACATCCTGCTTAACCTAGAGAGGCGGCAATTGTGAGCTCCCGGGAAGAACGCTGAGCAGAGTGCTCACCTCAATGCAGGTGGCTTTTCCTCACTGAATGCAAGTGGCCCAGCACATGAGACTGGCTCGGACTGCCTTCGTGAGCGTTGGCAAGCTGGGGCACCGTATTTTTCCAAGGAAGAGGACAGTGTGTCGCCTTGGAGTCTACATGCCAAGAAGTGTTACGAATGGCCTACACGGCGGCCTGTTTCTCAGCAGACCGGGAGGAGACGTGTGGTCTTGAGTTCAGTTGCATGGCAAACAGTGTGGAGGCCAGAATTCTGTGAGAGCCGACAGCTCTCCTCGCTCTCCATTTAAGCCCCCAAACGTTTGAGAACTCATGGAAACTGCGGCAGGCAGAACTTGTCCGGCGCAAATTTCGCCACTACACTGAGGCCAAGGGTCGCCTCGCGGTTTCCCAGGACGAACGTGGGCTGCAGAATTATCGCTCCTCCAGAGTTGCAAGAGTCCTGCTTCTCAGGCTAGAATACTCGCTTCCTACACAGGCATAGGGGCAGAGGATAGCTGCTGGGCAATAGCAGGGTCCTGCAAGCCCCCACTAAGAAACCGAGATCCAAGCTTCCAAAGGGAAAGGACTGCTTCTGTATGCAGGGTCACCTAGCCTAGTTAGCAGCAAACCTGAGTCCCTGCTGTATTGGCGCTGCGAAGGGAGGCCATCGCAAAACACTGGGAACTTCGCTGAATAAATTTTCCTTTCAAGGCGTCTAAGTGTGGCAACTTCCCTAACAGACCGAAGACCTTAGCAAGGCGTCGTAAGCAATGCCTCTTATGACGACTACCACTGCAAAGTGAGCGATTGTGCTCTTTGCTCAGTTTGGACCTCACCTCGACATCCCGCTTCACCTAGAGAGGGGGCGAGTGTGAGCTCCCGGAAAGAACGCTGAGCAGAGTGTTCACCTCAATGCAGGTGGCTTTTCGTAACTGAATCCAAGTTGCCCAGCACGCGAGACTGGTTAGGACTGCCTTCAGTAGCCTTTGGCAAGCTGGGGCAACATAGGTTTCCAAGGAAGAGGACAGTGTGTCGCCTTGGACTCTGCATGCCAGGAAATGTTGACAAGGGTCTACACGGCGGTCTGTTTCTCAGCAGGCCGAGAGGAGACGTGTGGTCTTGAGTTCAGTTGCATGGCAAACAGTGCGGAGGCCAGAGTTCTGTGAGAGCCGACAGCTCTCCTCGCTCCCCATTTAAGCCCCCAAACGGTGGAGAACTCATGGAAACTGCGGCAGGCAGAACTTGTCCGGCGCAAATTTCGCCACTACACTGAGGCCAAGGGTCGTCTCACGGTTTCCCAGGACGAACGTGGGCTGCAGAATTATCGCTCCTCCAGAGTTGCAAGAGCCCTGCTTATCAGGCTAAAATACTCGCTTCCTACACAGGCGTAGGGGCAGAGGATAGCTGCTGGGCAATAGCAGGGTCTTGGAAGCAGCCCCTGAGACACCGGGATCCAAGCTTCCAAAGGGAAACGCCTGCTTCTGTATGCAGGGTCACCTAGCCTAGTTAGCAGCAAACCTGAGTCCCTGCTGTATTGGCGCTGCGAAGGGAGGCCATCGCAAAACACTGGGAACTTTGCTGAATAAATTTTCCTTTCAAGGCGTCTAAGTGTGGCAACTTCCCTAACAGACCGAAGACCTTAGCAAGGCGTAGTAAGCAATGCCTCTTACGACGACTACCACTGCAAACTGAGTGATTGAGCTCTTTGCTCAGTTTGGACCTCACCTCGACATCACGCTTCACCTAGAGAGGGGGTGAGTGTGAGCTCCCGGAAAGAACGCTGAGCAGAGTGTTCACCTCAATGCAGGTGGCTTTTCGTAACTGAATCCAAGTTGCCCAGCACGCGAGACTGGTTAAAACTGCCTTCGGTAGCCTTAGGCAAGCTGGGGCAATGTCGGTTTCCAAGCAAGAGGACAGTGTGTCGCCTTGGACTCTGCACACCAGGAAATGTTGACAAGGGCCTACACGGTGGCCTGTTTCTCAGCAGGCCGGGAGGAGACGTGTGGTCTTGAGTTCAGTTGCATGGCAAACAGTGCGGTGGCCAGAGTTCTGTGAGAGCCGACAGCTCTCCTCTCTCTCCATTTAAGCCCCCAAAGGGTGGAGAACTCATGGAAACTGCGGCAGGCAGAACTTGTCTGGCGCAAATTTCGCCACTACACTGAGGCCAAGGGTCGCCTCGTGGTTTCCCAGGACGAACGTGGGCTGCAGAATTATCGCTCAGCCAGATTTGCAAGAGTCCTGCTTCTCAGGCTGGAATACTCGCTTCGTACACAGGCGTAGGGGCAGAGGATAGCTGCTGGGCAATAGCAGGGTCTTGCAAGCAGCCCCTAAGACACCGGCATCCAAGCTTCCAAAGGGAAACGCCTGCTTCTGTATGCAGGGTCACCTAGCCTAGTTAGCGGCAAACCTAAGTCCCTGCAGTACTGGTGCTGCAAAGGTTGGCCATCATGACACAATGGGAACTTCGCTGAATACATTTTCCTTTCAAGGCGTCTAAGTGTGGCTGGTTCCTTAACACAGGGAAGGCCTTAGCCAGGCGTAGTTGGCAATTCCTCTCACGACGACTACCAGTGCAACGTGAGGAATTGTGCTCTTTGCTCAGGTTGGTCCTCACTTCGACTTCCTGCTTAACCTAGAGAGGCGGCAATTGTGAGCTCCCGGGAAGAACGCTGAGCAGAGTGCTCACCTCAATGCAGGTGGCTTTTCCTCACTGAATGCAAGTGGCCCAGCACATGAGACTGGCTCGGACTGCCTTCGTGAGCGTTGGCAAGCTGGGGCACCGTATTTTTCCAAGGAAGAGGACAGTGTGTCGCCTTGGAGTCTACATGCCAAGAAGAGTTACGAATGGCCTACACGGCGGCCTGTTTCTCAGCAGGCCGGGAGGAGACGTGTGGTCTTGAGTTCAGTTGCATGGCAAACAGTGCGGAGGCCAGAATTCTGTGAGAGCCGACAGCTCTCCTCGCTCTCCATTTAAGCCCCCAAACGTTTGAGAACTCATGGAAACTGCGGCAGGCAGAACTTGTCCGGCGCAAATTTCGCCACTACACTGAGGCCAAGGGTCGCCTCGCGGTTTCCCAGGACGAACGTGGGCTGCAGAATTATCGCTCCTCCAGAGTTGCAAGAGTCCTGCTTCTCAGGCTAGAATACTCGCTTCCTACACAGGCGTAGGGGCAGAGGATAGCTGCTGGGCAATAGCAGGGTCTTGCAAGCCCCCACTAAGAAACCGAGATCCAAGCTTCCAAAGGGAAAGGACTGCTTCTGTATGCAGGGTCACCTAGCCTAGTTAGCAGCAAACCTGAGTCCCTGCTGTATTGGCGCTGCGAAGGGAGGCCATCGCAAAACACTTGGAACTTCGCTGAATAAATTTTCCTTTCAAGGCGTCTAAGTGTGGCAACTTCCCTAACAGACCGAACCTTAGCAAGGCTTCGTAAGCAATGCCTCTTACGACGACTACCACTGCAAAGTGAGCGATGGTGCTCTTTGCTCAGTTTGGACCTCACCTCGACATCCTGCTTCAGCTAGAGAGGGGGCGAGTGTGAGCTCCCGGAAAGAACGCTGAACAGAGTGTTCACCTCAATGCAGGTGGCTTTTCGTAACTACATCCAAGTTGCCCAGCAGGCGAGACTGGTTAGGAATGCCTTCGGTAGCCTTTGGCAAGCTGGGGCAACGTAGGTTTCCAAGCTAGAGGACAGTGTGTCGCCTTGGACTCTGCACACCAGGAAATACTGACAAGGGCCTACACGGCGGCCTGTTTCTCAGCAGGCCGGGAGGCGACGTGTGGTCTTCAGTTCAGTTGCATGGCAAAAAGTGCAGAGGCCAGAGTTCTGTGAGAGCCGACAGCTCTCCTCGCTCTCCATTTATGCCCCCAAACGGTGGAGAACTCATGGAAACTGCGGCAGGCAGAACTTGTCCGGCGCAAATTTCGCCACTACACTGAGGCCAAGGTTCGCCTTGCGGATTCCCAGGACGAACGTGGGCTGCAGAATTATCGCTCCTCCAGAGTTGCAAGAGCCCTGCTCATCAGGCTAAAATACTCGCTTCCTACACAGGCGTAGGGGCAGAGGATAGCTGCTGGGCAATAGCAGGGTCTTGCAAGCAGCCCCTAAGACACCGGGATCCAAGCTTCCAAAGGGAAACGGCTGCTTCTGTATGCAGGGTCACCTAGCCAAGTTAGCAGCAAACCTGAGTCCCTGCTGTATTGGCGCTGCGAAGGGAGGCCATCGCAAAACACTGGGAACTTCGCTGAATAAATTTTCCTTTCAAGGCGTCTAAGTGTGGCAACTTCCCTAACAGACCGAAGACCTTAGCAAGGCGTCGTAAGCAATGCCTCTTATGACGACTACCACTGCAAAGTGAGCGATTGTGCTCTTTGCTCAGTTTGGAACTCACCTCGACATCCCGCTTCACCTAGAGAGGGGGCGAGTGTGAGCTCCCGGAAAGAACGCTGAGCAGAGTGTTCACCTCAATGCAGGTGGCTTTTCGTAACTGAATCCAAGTTGCCCAGCACGCGAGACTGGTTAGGACTGCCTTCAGTAGCCTTTGGCAAGCTGGGGCAACATAGGTTTCCAAGGAAGAGGACAGTGTGTCGCCTTGGACTCTGCATGCCAGGAAATGTTGACAAGGGCCTACACGGCGGCCTGTTTCTCAGCAGGCCGAGAGGAGACGTGTGGTCTTGAGTTCAGTTGCATGGCAAACAGTGCGGAGGCCAGAGTTCTGTGAGAGCCGACAGCTCTCCTCGCTCCCCATTTAAGCCCCCAAACGGTGGAGAACTCATGGAAACTGCGGCAGGCAGAACTTGTCCGGCGCAAATTTCGCCACTACACTGAGGCCAAGGGTCGTCTCACGGTTTCCCAGGACGAACGTGGGCTGCAGAATTATCGCTCCTCCAGAGTTGCAAGAGCCCTGCTCATCAGGCTAAAATACTCGCTTCCTACACAGGCGTAGGGGCAGAGGATAGCTGCTGGGCAATAGCAGGGTCTTGCAAGCAGCCCCTAAGACACCGGGATCCAAGCTTCCAAAGGGAAACGGCTGCTTCTGTATGCAGGGTCACCTAGCCAAGTTAGCAGCAAACCTGAGTCCCTGCTGTATTGGCGCTGCGAAGGGAGGCCATCGCAAAACACTGGGAACTTCGCTGAATAAATTTTCCTTTCAAGGCGTCTAAGTGTGGCAACTTCCCTAACAGACCGAAGACCTTAGCAAGGCGTCGTAAGCAATGCCTCTTATGACGACTACCACTGCAAAGTGAGCGATTGTGCTCTTTGCTCAGTTTGGACCTCACCTCGACATCCCGCTTCACCTAGAGAGGGGGCGAGTGTGAGCTCCCGGAAAGAACGCTGAGCAGAGTGTTCACCTCAATGCAGGTGGCTTTTCGTAACTGAATCCAAGTTGCCCAGCACGCGAGACTGGTTAGGACTGCCTTCAGTAGCCTTTGGCAAGCTGGGGCAACATAGGTTTCCAAGGAAGAGGACAGTGTGTCGCCTTGGACTCTGCATGCCAGGAAATGTTGACAAGGGCCTACACGGCGGCCTGTTTCTCAGCAGGCCGAGAGGAGACGTGTGGTCTTGAGTTCAGTTGCATGGCAAACAGTGCGGAGGCCAGAGTTCTGTGAGAGCCGACAGCTCTCCTCGCTCCCCATTTAAGCCCCCAAACGGTGGAGAACTCATGGAAACTGCGGCAGGCAGAACTTGTCCGGTGCAAATTTCGCCACTACACTGAGGCCAAGGGTCGTCTCACGGTTTCCCAGGACGAACGTGGGCTGCAGAATTATCGCTCCTCCAGAGTTGCAAGAGCCCTGCTTATCAGGCTAAAATACTCGCTTCCTACACAGGCGTAGGGGCAGAGGATAGCTGCTGGGCAATAGCAGGGTCTTGCAAGCAGCCCCTAAGACACCGGCATCCAAGCTTCCAAAGGGAAACGCCTGCTTCTGTATGCAGGGTCACCTAGCCTAGTTAGCGGCAAACCTAAGTCCCTGCAATACTGGTGCTGCAAAGGTTGGCCATCATGACACAATGGGAACTTCGCTGAATACATTTTCCTTTCAAGGCGTCTAAGTGTGGCTGGTTCCTTAACACAGGGAAGGCCTTAGCCAGGCGTAGTTGGCAATTCCTCTCACGACGACTACCAGTGCAACGTGAGGAATTGTGCTCTTTGCTCAGGTTGGTCCTCACTTCGACATCCTGCTTAACCTAGAGAGGCGGCAATTGTGAGCTCCCGGGAAGAACGCTGAGCAGAGTGCTCACCTCAATGCAGGTGGCTTTTCCTCACTGAATGCAAGTGGCCCAGCACATGAGACTGGCTCGGACTGCCTTCGTGAGCGTTGGCAAGCTGGGGCACCGTATTTTTCCAAGGAAGAGGACAGTGTGTCGCCTTGGAGTCTACATGCCAAGAAGTGTTACGAATGGCCTACACGGCGGCCTGTTTCTCAGCAGACCGGGAGGAGACGTGTGGTCTTGAGTTCAGTTGCATGGCAAACAGTGTGGAGGCCAGAATTCTGTGAGAGCCGACAGCTCTCCTCGCTCTCCATTTAAGCCCCCAAACGTTTGAGAACTCATGGAAACTGCGGCAGGCAGAACTTGTCCGGCGCAAATTTCGCCACTACACTGAGGCCAAGGGTCGCCTCGCGGTTTCCCAGGACGAACGTGGGCTGCAGAATTATCGCTCCTCCAGAGTTGCAAGAGTCCTGCTTCTCAGGCTAGAATACTCGCTTCCTACACAGGCATAGGGGCAGAGGATAGCTGCTGGGCAATAGCAGGGTCCTGCAAGCCCCCACTAAGAAACCGAGATCCAAGCTTCCAAAGGGAAAGGACTGCTTCTGTATGCAGGGTCACCTAGCCTAGTTAGCAGCAAACCTGAGTCCCTGCTGTATTGGCGCTGCGAAGGGAGGCCATCGCAAAACACTGGGAACTTCGCTGAATAAATTTTCCTTTCAAGGCGTCTAAGTGTGGCAACTTCCCTAACAGACCGAAGACCTTAGCAAGGCGTCGTAAGCAATGCCTCTTATGACGACTACCACTGCAAAGTGAGCGATTGTGCTCTTTGCTCAGTTTGGACCTCACCTCGACATCCCGCTTCACCTAGAGAGGGGGCGAGTGTGAGCTCCCGGAAAGAACGCTGAGCAGAGTGTTCACCTCAATGCAGGTGGCTTTTCGTAACTGAATCCAAGTTGCCCAGCACGCGAGACTGGTTAGGACTGCCTTCAGTAGCCTTTGGCAAGCTGGGGCAACATAGGTTTCCAAGGAAGAGGACAGTGTGTCGCCTTGGACTCTGCATGCCAGGAAATGTTGACAAGGGTCTACACGGCGGTCTGTTTCTCAGCAGGCCGAGAGGAGACGTGTGGTCTTGAGTTCAGTTGCATGGCAAACAGTGCGGAGGCCAGAGTTCTGTGAGAGCCGACAGCTCTCCTCGCTCCCCATTTAAGCCCCCAAACGGTGGAGAACTCATGGAAACTGCGGCAGGCAGAACTTGTCCGGCGCAAATTTCGCCACTACACTGAGGCCAAGGGTCGTCTCACGGTTTCCCAGGACGAACGTGGGCTGCAGAATTATCGCTCCTCCAGAGTTGCAAGAGCCCTGCTTATCAGGCTAAAATACTCGCTTCCTACACAGGCGTAGGGGCAGAGGATAGCTGCTGGGCAATAGCAGGGTCTTGGAAGCAGCCCCTGAGACACCGGGATCCAAGCTTCCAAAGGGAAACGCCTGCTTCTGTATGCAGGGTCACCTAGCCTAGTTAGCAGCAAACCTGAGTCCCTGCTGTATTGGCGCTGCGAAGGGAGGCCATCGCAAAACACTGGGAACTTTGCTGAATAAATTTTCCTTTCAAGGCGTCTAAGTGTGGCAACTTCCCTAACAGACCGAAGACCTTAGCAAGGCGTAGTAAGCAATGCCTCTTACGACGACTACCACTGCAAACTGAGTGATTGAGCTCTTTGCTCAGTTTGGACCTCACCTCGACATCACGCTTCACCTAGAGAGGGGGTGAGTGTGAGCTCCCGGAAAGAACGCTGAGCAGAGTGTTCACCTCAATGCAGGTGGCTTTTCGTAACTGAATCCAAGTTGCCCAGCACGCGAGACTGGTTAAAACTGCCTTCGGTAGCCTTAGGCAAGCTGGGGCAATGTCGGTTTCCAAGCAAGAGGACAGTGTGTCGCCTTGGACTCTGCACACCAGGAAATGTTGACAAGGGCCTACACGGTGGCCTGTTTCTCAGCAGGCCGGGAGGAGACGTGTGGTCTTGAGTTCAGTTGCATGGCAAACAGTGCGGTGGCCAGAGTTCTGTGAGAGCCGACAGCTCTCCTCTCTCTCCATTTAAGCCCCCAAAGGGTGGAGAACTCATGGAAACTGCGGCAGGCAGAACTTGTCTGGCGCAAATTTCGCCACTACACTGAGGCCAAGGGTCGCCTCGTGGTTTCCCAGGACGAACGTGGGCTGCAGAATTATCGCTCAGCCAGATTTGCAAGAGTCCTGCTTCTCAGGCTGGAATACTCGCTTCGTACACAGGCGTAGGGGCAGAGGATAGCTGCTGGGCAATAGCAGGGTCTTGCAAGCAGCCCCTAAGACACCGGCATCCAAGCTTCCAAAGGGAAACGCCTGCTTCTGTATGCAGGGTCACCTAGCCTAGTTAGCGGCAAACCTAAGTCCCTGCAGTACTGGTGCTGCAAAGGTTGGCCATCATGACACAATGGGAACTTCGCTGAATACATTTTCCTTTCAAGGCGTCTAAGTGTGGCTGGTTCCTTAACACAGGGAAGGCCTTAGCCAGGCGTAGTTGGCAATTCCTCTCACGACGACTACCAGTGCAACGTGAGGAATTGTGCTCTTTGCTCAGGTTGGTCCTCACTTCGACTTCCTGCTTAACCTAGAGAGGCGGCAATTGTGAGCTCCCGGGAAGAACGCTGAGCAGAGTGCTCACCTCAATGCAGGTGGCTTTTCCTCACTGAATGCAAGTGGCCCAGCACATGAGACTGGCTCGGACTGCCTTCGTGAGCGTTGGCAAGCTGGGGCACCGTATTTTTCCAAGGAAGAGGACAGTGTGTCGCCTTGGAGTCTACATGCCAAGAAGAGTTACGAATGGCCTACACGGCGGCCTGTTTCTCAGCAGGCCGGGAGGAGACGTGTGGTCTTGAGTTCAGTTGCATGGCAAACAGTGCGGAGGCCAGAATTCTGTGAGAGCCGACAGCTCTCCTCGCTCTCCATTTAAGCCCCCAAACGTTTGAGAACTCATGGAAACTGCGGCAGGCAGAACTTGTCCGGCGCAAATTTCGCCACTACACTGAGGCCAAGGGTCGCCTCGCGGTTTCCCAGGACGAACGTGGGCTGCAGAATTATCGCTCCTCCAGAGTTGCAAGAGTCCTGCTTCTCAGGCTAGAATACTCGCTTCCTACACAGGCGTAGGGGCAGAGGATAGCTGCTGGGCAATAGCAGGGTCTTGCAAGCCCCCACTAAGAAACCGAGATCCAAGCTTCCAAAGGGAAAGGACTGCTTCTGTATGCAGGGTCACCTAGCCTAGTTAGCAGCAAACCTGAGTCCCTGCTGTATTGGCGCTGCGAAGGGAGGCCATCGCAAAACACTTGGAACTTCGCTGAATAAATTTTCCTTTCAAGGCGTCTAAGTGTGGCAACTTCCCTAACAGACCGAACCTTAGCAAGGCTTCGTAAGCAATGCCTCTTACGACGACTACCACTGCAAAGTGAGCGATGGTGCTCTTTGCTCAGTTTGGACCTCACCTCGACATCCTGCTTCAGCTAGAGAGGGGGCGAGTGTGAGCTCCCGGAAAGAACGCTGAACAGAGTGTTCACCTCAATGCAGGTGGCTTTTCGTAACTACATCCAAGTTGCCCAGCAGGCGAGACTGGTTAGGAATGCCTTCGGTAGCCTTTGGCAAGCTGGGGCAACGTAGGTTTCCAAGCTAGAGGACAGTGTGTCGCCTTGGACTCTGCACACCAGGAAATACTGACAAGGGCCTACACGGCGGCCTGTTTCTCAGCAGGCCGGGAGGCGACGTGTGGTCTTCAGTTCAGTTGCATGGCAAAAAGTGCAGAGGCCAGAGTTCTGTGAGAGCCGACAGCTCTCCTCGCTCTCCATTTATGCCCCCAAACGGTGGAGAACTCATGGAAACTGCGGCAGGCAGAACTTGTCCGGCGCAAATTTCGCCACTACACTGAGGCCAAGGTTCGCCTTGCGGATTCCCAGGACGAACGTGGGCTGCAGAATTATCGCTCCTCCAGAGTTGCAAGAGCCCTGCTCATCAGGCTAAAATACTCGCTTCCTACACAGGCGTAGGGGCAGAGGATAGCTGCTGGGCAATAGCAGGGTCTTGCAAGCAGCCCCTAAGACACCGGGATCCAAGCTTCCAAAGGGAAACGGCTGCTTCTGTATGCAGGGTCACCTAGCCAAGTTAGCAGCAAACCTGAGTCCCTGCTGTATTGGCGCTGCGAAGGGAGGCCATCGCAAAACACTGGGAACTTCGCTGAATAAATTTTCCTTTCAAGGCGTCTAAGTGTGGCAACTTCCCTAACAGACCGAAGACCTTAGCAAGGCGTCGTAAGCAATGCCTCTTATGACGACTACCACTGCAAAGTGAGCGATTGTGCTCTTTGCTCAGTTTGGAACTCACCTCGACATCCCGCTTCACCTAGAGAGGGGGCGAGTGTGAGCTCCCGGAAAGAACGCTGAGCAGAGTGTTCACCTCAATGCAGGTGGCTTTTCGTAACTGAATCCAAGTTGCCCAGCACGCGAGACTGGTTAGGACTGCCTTCAGTAGCCTTTGGCAAGCTGGGGCAACATAGGTTTCCAAGGAAGAGGACAGTGTGTCGCCTTGGACTCTGCATGCCAGGAAATGTTGACAAGGGCCTACACGGCGGCCTGTTTCTCAGCAGGCCGAGAGGAGACGTGTGGTCTTGAGTTCAGTTGCATGGCAAACAGTGCGGAGGCCAGAGTTCTGTGAGAGCCGACAGCTCTCCTCGCTCCCCATTTAAGCCCCCAAACGGTGGAGAACTCATGGAAACTGCGGCAGGCAGAACTTGTCCGGCGCAAATTTCGCCACTACACTGAGGCCAAGGGTCGTCTCACGGTTTCCCAGGACGAACGTGGGCTGCAGAATTATCGCTCCTCCAGAGTTGCAAGAGCCCTGCTCATCAGGCTAAAATACTCGCTTCCTACACAGGCGTAGGGGCAGAGGATAGCTGCTGGGCAATAGCAGGGTCTTGCAAGCAGCCCCTAAGACACCGGGATCCAAGCTTCCAAAGGGAAACGGCTGCTTCTGTATGCAGGGTCACCTAGCCAAGTTAGCAGCAAACCTGAGTCCCTGCTGTATTGGCGCTGCGAAGGGAGGCCATCGCAAAACACTGGGAACTTCGCTGAATAAATTTTCCTTTCAAGGCGTCTAAGTGTGGCAACTTCCCTAACAGACCGAAGACCTTAGCAAGGCGTCGTAAGCAATGCCTCTTATGACGACTACCACTGCAAAGTGAGCGATTGTGCTCTTTGCTCAGTTTGGACCTCACCTCGACATCCCGCTTCACCTAGAGAGGGGGCGAGTGTGAGCTCCCGGAAAGAACGCTGAGCAGAGTGTTCACCTCAATGCAGGTGGCTTTTCGTAACTGAATCCAAGTTGCCCAGCACGCGAGACTGGTTAGGACTGCCTTCAGTAGCCTTTGGCAAGCTGGGGCAACATAGGTTTCCAAGGAAGAGGACAGTGTGTCGCCTTGGACTCTGCATGCCAGGAAATGTTGACAAGGGCCTACACGGCGGCCTGTTTCTCAGCAGGCCGAGAGGAGACGTGTGGTCTTGAGTTCAGTTGCATGGCAAACAGTGCGGAGGCCAGAGTTCTGTGAGAGCCGACAGCTCTCCTCGCTCCCCATTTAAGCCCCCAAACGGTGGAGAACTCATGGAAACTGCGGCAGGCAGAACTTGTCCGGTGCAAATTTCGCCACTACACTGAGGCCAAGGGTCGTCTCACGGTTTCCCAGGACGAACGTGGGCTGCAGAATTATCGCTCCTCCAGAGTTGCAAGAGCCCTGCTTATCAGGCTAAAATACTCGCTTCCTACACAGGCGTAGGGGCAGAGGATAGCTGCTGGGCAATAGCAGGGTCTTGCAAGCAGCCCCTAAGACACCGGCATCCAAGCTTCCAAAGGGAAACGCCTGCTTCTGTATGCAGGGTCACCTAGCCTAGTTAGCGGCAAACCTAAGTCCCTGCAGTACTGGTGCTGCAAAGGTTGGCCATCATGACACAATGGGAACTTCGCTGAATACATTTTCCTTTCAAGGCGTCTAAGTGTGGCTGGTTCCTTAACACAGGGAAGGCCTTAGCCAGGCGTAGTTGGCAATTCCTCTCACGACGACTACCAGTGCAACGTGAGGAATTGTGCTCTTTGCTCAGGTTGGTCCTCACTTCGACATCCTGCTTAACCTAGAGAGGCGGCAATTGTGAGCTCCCGGGAAGAACGCTGAGCAGAGTGCTCACCTCAATGCAGGTGGCTTTTCCTCACTGAATGCAAGTGGCCCAGCACATGAGACTGGCTCGGACTGCCTTCGTGAGCGTTGGCAAGCTGGGGCACCGTATTTTTCCAAGGAAGAGGACAGTGTGTCGCCTTGGAGTCTACATGCCAAGAAGTGTTACGAATGGCCTACACGGCGGCCTGTTTCTCAGCAGACCGGGAGGAGACGTGTGGTCTTGAGTTCAGTTGCATGGCAAACAGTGTGGAGGCCAGAATTCTGTGAGAGCCGACAGCTCTCCTCGCTCTCCATTTAAGCCCCCAAACGTTTGAGAACTCATGGAAACTGCGGCAGGCAGAACTTGTCCGGCGCAAATTTCGCCACTACACTGAGGCCAAGGGTCGCCTCGCGGTTTCCCAGGACGAACGTGGGCTGCAGAATTATCGCTCCTCCAGAGTTGCAAGAGTCCTGCTTCTCAGGCTAGAATACTCGCTTCCTACACAGGCATAGGGGCAGAGGATAGCTGCTGGGCAATAGCAGGGTCCTGCAAGCCCCCACTAAGAAACCGAGATCCAAGCTTCCAAAGGGAAAGGACTGCTTCTGTATGCAGGGTCACCTAGCCTAGTTAGCAGCAAACCTGAGTCCCTGCTGTATTGGCGCTGCGAAGGGAGGCCATCGCAAAACACTGGGAACTTCGCTGAATAAATTTTCCTTTCAAGGCGTCTAAGTGTGGCAACTTCCCTAACAGACCGAAGACCTTAGCAAGGCGTCGTAAGCAATGCCTCTTATGACGACTACCACTGCAAAGTGAGCGATTGTGCTCTTTGCTCAGTTTGGACCTCACCTCGACATCCCGCTTCACCTAGAGAGGGGGCGAGTGTGAGCTCCCGGAAAGAACGCTGAGCAGAGTGTTCACCTCAATGCAGGTGGCTTTTCGTAACTGAATCCAAGTTGCCCAGCACGCGAGACTGGTTAGGACTGCCTTCAGTAGCCTTTGGCAAGCTGGGGCAACATAGGTTTCCAAGGAAGAGGACAGTGTGTCGCCTTGGACTCTGCATGCCAGGAAATGTTGACAAGGGTCTACACGGCGGTCTGTTTCTCAGCAGGCCGAGAGGAGACGTGTGGTCTTGAGTTCAGTTGCATGGCAAACAGTGCGGAGGCCAGAGTTCTGTGAGAGCCGACAGCTCTCCTCGCTCCCCATTTAAGCCCCCAAACGGTGGAGAACTCATGGAAACTGCGGCAGGCAGAACTTGTCCGGCGCAAATTTCGCCACTACACTGAGGCCAAGGGTCGTCTCACGGTTTCCCAGGACGAACGTGGGCTGCAGAATTATCGCTCCTCCAGAGTTGCAAGAGCCCTGCTTATCAGGCTAAAATACTCGCTTCCTACACAGGCGTAGGGGCAGAGGATAGCTGCTGGGCAATAGCAGGGTCTTGGAAGCAGCCCCTGAGACACCGGGATCCAAGCTTCCAAAGGGAAACGCCTGCTTCTGTATGCAGGGTCACCTAGCCTAGTTAGCAGCAAACCTGAGTCCCTGCTGTATTGGCGCTGCGAAGGGAGGCCATCGCAAAACACTGGGAACTTTGCTGAATAAATTTTCCTTTCAAGGCGTCTAAGTGTGGCAACTTCCCTAACAGACCGAAGACCTTAGCAAGGCGTAGTAAGCAATGCCTCTTACGACGACTACCACTGCAAACTGAGTGATTGAGCTCTTTGCTCAGTTTGGACCTCACCTCGACATCACGCTTCACCTAGAGAGGGGGTGAGTGTGAGCTCCCGGAAAGAACGCTGAGCAGAGTGTTCACCTCAATGCAGGTGGCTTTTCGTAACTGAATCCAAGTTGCCCAGCACGCGAGACTGGTT
The DNA here is from genome assembly GCF_937001465.1 of Orcinus orca. Classification (NCBI taxonomy): domain Eukaryota; kingdom Metazoa; phylum Chordata; class Mammalia; order Artiodactyla; family Delphinidae; genus Orcinus; species Orcinus orca. Next base: position 14,193 of record NW_026043918.1, on the reverse strand, counting down.
AAAACTGCCTTCGGTAGCCTTAGGCAAGCTGGGGCAATGTCGGTTTCCAAGCAAGAGGACAGTGTGTCGCCTTGGACTCTGCACACCAGGAAATGTTGACAAGGGCCTACACGGTGGCCTGTTTCTCAGCAGGCCGGGAGGAGACGTGTGGTCTTGAGTTCAGTTGCATGGCAAACAGTGCGGTGGCCAGAGTTCTGTGAGAGCCGACAGCTCTCCTCTCTCTCCATTTAAGCCCCCAAAGGGTGGAGAACTCATGGAAACTGCGGCAGGCAGAACTTGTCTGGCGCAAATTTCGCCACTACACTGAGGCCAAGGGTCGCCTCGTGGTTTCCCAGGACGAACGTGGGCTGCAGAATTATCGCTCAGCCAGATTTGCAAGAGTCCTGCTTCTCAGGCTGGAATACTCGCTTCGTACACAGGCGTAGGGGCAGAGGATAGCTGCTGGGCAATAGCAGGGTCTTGCAAGCAGCCCCTAAGACACCGGCATCCAAGCTTCCAAAGGGAAACGCCTGCTTCTGTATGCAGGGTCACCTAGCCTAGTTAGCGGCAAACCTAAGTCCCTGCAGTACTGGTGCTGCAAAGGTTGGCCATCATGACACAATGGGAACTTCGCTGAATACATTTTCCTTTCAAGGCGTCTAAGTGTGGCTGGTTCCTTAACACAGGGAAGGCCTTAGCCAGGCGTAGTTGGCAATTCCTCTCACGACGACTACCAGTGCAACGTGAGGAATTGTGCTCTTTGCTCAGGTTGGTCCTCACTTCGACTTCCTGCTTAACCTAGAGAGGCGGCAATTGTGAGCTCCCGGGAAGAACGCTGAGCAGAGTGCTCACCTCAATGCAGGTGGCTTTTCCTCACTGAATGCAAGTGGCCCAGCACATGAGACTGGCTCGGACTGCCTTCGTGAGCGTTGGCAAGCTGGGGCACCGTATTTTTCCAAGGAAGAGGACAGTGTGTCGCCTTGGAGTCTACATGCCAAGAAGAGTTACGAATGGCCTACACGGCGGCCTGTTTCTCAGCAGGCCGGGAGGAGACGTGTGGTCTTGAGTTCAGTTGCATGGCAAACAGTGCGGAGGCCAGAATTCTGTGAGAGCCGACAGCTCTCCTCGCTCTCCATTTAAGCCCCCAAACGTTTGAGAACTCATGGAAACTGCGGCAGGCAGAACTTGTCCGGCGCAAATTTCGCCACTACACTGAGGCCAAGGGTCGCCTCGCGGTTTCCCAGGACGAACGTGGGCTGCAGAATTATCGCTCCTCCAGAGTTGCAAGAGTCCTGCTTCTCAGGCTAGAATACTCGCTTCCTACACAGGCGTAGGGGCAGAGGATAGCTGCTGGGCAATAGCAGGGTCTTGCAAGCCCCCACTAAGAAACCGAGATCCAAGCTTCCAAAGGGAAAGGACTGCTTCTGTATGCAGGGTCACCTAGCCTAGTTAGCAGCAAACCTGAGTCCCTGCTGTATTGGCGCTGCGAAGGGAGGCCATCGCAAAACACTGGGAACTTCGCTGAATAAATTTTCCTTTCAAGGCGTCTAAGTGTGGCAACTTCCCTAACAGACCGAACCTTAGCAAGGCTTCGTAAGCAATGCCTCTTACGACGACTACCACTGCAAAGTGAGCGATGGTGCTCTTTGCTCAGTTTGGACCTCACCTCGACATCCTGCTTCAGCTAGAGAGGGGGCGAGTGTGAGCTCCCGGAAAGAACGCTGAACAGAGTGTTCACCTCAATGCAGGTGGCTTTTCGTAACTACATCCAAGTTGCCCAGCAGGCGAGACTGGTTAGGAATGCCTTCGGTAGCCTTTGGCAAGCTGGGGCAACGTAGGTTTCCAAGCTAGAGGACAGTGTGTCGCCTTGGACTCTGCACACCAGGAAATACTGACAAGGGCCTACACGGCGGCCTGTTTCTCAGCAGGCCGGGAGGCGACGTGTGGTCTTCAGTTCAGTTGCATGGCAAAAAGTGCAGAGGCCAGAGTTCTGTGAGAGCCGACAGCTCTCCTCGCTCTCCATTTATGCCCCCAAACGGTGGAGAACTCATGGAAACTGCGGCAGGCAGAACTTGTCCGGCGCAAATTTCGCCACTACACTGAGGCCAAGGTTCGCCTTGCGGATTCCCAGGACGAACGTGGGCTGCAGAATTATCGCTCCTCCAGAGTTGCAAGAGCCCTGCTCATCAGGCTAAAATACTCGCTTCCTACACAGGCGTAGGGGCAGAGGATAGCTGCTGGGCAATAGCAGGGTCTTGCAAGCAGCCCCTAAGACACCGGGATCCAAGCTTCCAAAGGGAAACGGCTGCTTCTGTATGCAGGGTCACCTAGCCAAGTTAGCAGCAAACCTGAGTCCCTGCTGTATTGGCGCTGCGAAGGGAGGCCATCGCAAAACACTGGGAACTTCGCTGAATAAATTTTCCTTTCAAGGCGTCTAAGTGTGGCAACTTCCCTAACAGACCGAAGACCTTAGCAAGGCGTCGTAAGCAATGCCTCTTATGACGACTACCACTGCAAAGTGAGCGATTGTGCTCTTTGCTCAGTTTGGAACTCACCTCGACATCCCGCTTCACCTAGAGAGGGGGCGAGTGTGAGCTCCCGGAAAGAACGCTGAGCAGAGTGTTCACCTCAATGCAGGTGGCTTTTCGTAACTGAATCCAAGTTGCCCAGCACGCGAGACTGGTTAGGACTGCCTTCAGTAGCCTTTGGCAAGCTGGGGCAACATAGGTTTCCAAGGAAGAGGACAGTGTGTCGCCTTGGACTCTGCATGCCAGGAAATGTTGACAAGGGCCTACACGGCGGCCTGTTTCTCAGCAGGCCGAGAGGAGACGTGTGGTCTTGAGTTCAGTTGCATGGCAAACAGTGCGGAGGCCAGAGTTCTGTGAGAGCCGACAGCTCTCCTCGCTCCCCATTTAAGCCCCCAAACGGTGGAGAACTCATGGAAACTGCGGCAGGCAGAACTTGTCCGGCGCAAATTTCGCCACTACACTGAGGCCAAGGGTCGTCTCACGGTTTCCCAGGACGAACGTGGGCTGCAGAATTATCGCTCCTCCAGAGTTGCAAGAGCCCTGCTCATCAGGCTAAAATACTCGCTTCCTACACAGGCGTAGGGGCAGAGGATAGCTGCTGGGCAATAGCAGGGTCTTGCAAGCAGCCCCTAAGACACCGGGATCCAAGCTTCCAAAGGGAAACGGCTGCTTCTGTATGCAGGGTCACCTAGCCAAGTTAGCAGCAAACCTGAGTCCCTGCTGTATTGGCGCTGCGAAGGGAGGCCATCGCAAAACACTGGGAACTTCGCTGAATAAATTTTCCTTTCAAGGCGTCTAAGTGTGGCAACTTCCCTAACAGACCGAAGACCTTAGCAAGGCGTCGTAAGCAATGCCTCTTATGACGACTACCACTGCAAAGTGAGCGATTGTGCTCTTTGCTCAGTTTGGAACTCACCTCGACATCCCGCTTCACCTAGAGAGGGGGCGAGTGTGAGCTCCCGGAAAGAACGCTGAGCAGAGTGTTCACCTCAATGCAGGTGGCTTTTCGTAACTGAATCCAAGTTGCCCAGCACGCGAGACTGGTTAGGACTGCCTTCAGTAGCCTTTGGCAAGCTGGGGCAACATAGGTTTCCAAGGAAGAGGACAGTGTGTCGCCTTGGACTCTGCATGCCAGGAAATGTTGACAAGGGCCTACACGGCGGCCTGTTTCTCAGCAGGCCGAGAGGAGACGTGTGGTCTTGAGTTCAGTTGCATGGCAAACAGTGCGGAGGCCAGAGTTCTGTGAGAGCCGACAGCTCTCCTCGCTCCCCATTTAAGCCCCCAAACGGTGGAGAACTCATGGAAACTGCGGCAGGCAGAACTTGTCCGGCGCAAATTTCGCCACTACACTGAGGCCAAGGGTCGTCTCACGGTTTCCCAGGACGAACGTGGGCTGCAGAATTATCGCTCCTCCAGAGTTGCAAGAGCCCTGCTCATCAGGCTAAAATACTCGCTTCCTACACAGGCGTAGGGGCAGAGGATAGCTGCTGGGCAATAGCAGGGTCTTGCAAGCAGCCCCTAAGACACCGGGATCCAAGCTTCCAAAGGGAAACGGCTGCTTCTGTATGCAGGGTCACCTAGCCAAGTTAGCAGCAAACCTGAGTCCCTGCTGTATTGGCGCTGCGAAGGGAGGCCATCGCAAAACACTGGGAACTTCGCTGAATAAATTTTCCTTTCAAGGCGTCTAAGTGTGGCAACTTCCCTAACAGACCGAAGACCTTAGCAAGGCGTCGTAAGCAATGCCTCTTATGACGACTACCACTGCAAAGTGAGCGATTGTGCTCTTTGCTCAGTTTGGACCTCACCTCGACATCCCGCTTCACCTAGAGAGGGGGCGAGTGTGAGCTCCCGGAAAGAACGCTGAGCAGAGTGTTCACCTCAATGCAGGTGGCTTTTCGTAACTGAATCCAAGTTGCCCAGCACGCGAGACTGGTTAGGACTGCCTTCAGTAGCCTTTGGCAAGCTGGGGCAACATAGGTTTCCAAGGAAGAGGACAGTGTGTCGCCTTGGACTCTGCATGCCAGGAAATGTTGACAAGGGCCTACACGGCGGCCTGTTTCTCAGCAGGCCGAGAGGAGACGTGTGGTCTTGAGTTCAGTTGCATGGCAAACAGTGCGGAGGCCAGAGTTCTGTGAGAGCCGACAGCTCTCCTCGCTCCCCATTTAAGCCCCCAAACGGTGGAGAACTCATGGAAACTGCGGCAGGCAGAACTTGTCCGGTGCAAATTTCGCCACTACACTGAGGCCAAGGGTCGTCTCACGGTTTCCCAGGACGAACGTGGGCTGCAGAATTATCGCTCCTCCAGAGTTGCAAGAGCCCTGCTTATCAGGCTAAAATACTCGCTTCCTACACAGGCGTAGGGGCAGAGGATAGCTGCTGGGCAATAGCAGGGTCTTGCAAGCAGCCCCTAAGACACCGGCATCCAAGCTTCCAAAGGGAAACGCCTGCTTCTGTATGCAGGGTCACCTAGCCTAGTTAGCGGCAAACCTAAGTCCCTGCAGTACTGGTGCTGCAAAGGTTGGCCATCATGACACAATGGGAACTTCGCTGAATACATTTTCCTTTCAAGGCGTCTAAGTGTGGCTGGTTCCTTAACACAGGGAAGGCCTTAGCCAGGCGTAGTTGGCAATTCCTCTCACGACGACTACCAGTGCAACGTGAGGAATTGTGCTCTTTGCTCAGGTTGGTCCTCACTTCGACATCCTGCTTAACCTAGAGAGGCGGCAATTGTGAGCTCCCGGGAAGAACGCTGAGCAGAGTGCTCACCTCAATGCAGGTGGCTTTTCCTCACTGAATGCAAGTGGCCCAGCACATGAGACTGGCTCGGACTGCCTTCGTGAGCGTTGGCAAGCTGGGGCACCGTATTTTTCCAAGGAAGAGGACAGTGTGTCGCCTTGGAGTCTACATGCCAAGAAGTGTTACGAATGGCCTACACGGCGGCCTGTTTCTCAGCAGACCGGGAGGAGACGTGTGGTCTTGAGTTCAGTTGCATGGCAAACAGTGTGGAGGCCAGAATTCTGTGAGAGCCGACAGCTCTCCTCGCTCTCCATTTAAGCCCCCAAACGTTTGAGAACTCATGGAAACTGCGGCAGGCAGAACTTGTCCGGCGCAAATTTCGCCACTACACTGAGGCCAAGGGTCGCCTCGCGGTTTCCCAGGACGAACGTGGGCTGCAGAATTATCGCTCCTCCAGAGTTGCAAGAGTCCTGCTTCTCAGGCTAGAATACTCGCTTCCTACACAGGCATAGGGGCAGAGGATAGCTGCTGGGCAATAGCAGGGTCCTGCAAGCCCCCACTAAGAAACCGAGATCCAAGCTTCCAAAGGGAAAGGACTGCTTCTGTATGCAGGGTCACCTAGCCTAGTTAGCAGCAAACCTGAGTCCCTGCTGTATTGGCGCTGCGAAGGGAGGCCATCGCAAAACACTGGGAACTTCGCTGAATAAATTTTCCTTTCAAGGCGTCTAAGTGTGGCAACTTCCCTAACAGACCGAAGACCTTAGCAAGGCGTCGTAAGCAATGCCTCTTATGACGACTACCACTGCAAAGTGAGCGATTGTGCTCTTTGCTCAGTTTGGAACTCACCTCGACATCCCGCTTCACCTAGAGAGGGGGCGAGTGTGAGCTCCCGGAAAGAACGCTGAGCAGAGTGTTCACCTCAATGCAGGTGGCTTTTCGTAACTGAATCCAAGTTGCCCAGCACGCGAGACTGGTTAGGACTGCCTTCAGTAGCCTTTGGCAAGCTGGGGCAACATAGGTTTCCAAGGAAGAGGACAGTGTGTCGCCTTGGACTCTGCATGCCAGGAAATGTTGACAAGGGTCTACACGGCGGTCTGTTTCTCAGCAGGCCGAGAGGAGACGTGTGGTCTTGAGTTCAGTTGCATGGCAAACAGTGCGGAGGCCAGAGTTCTGTGAGAGCCGACAGCTCTCCTCGCTCCCCATTTAAGCCCCCAAACGGTGGAGAACTCATGGAAACTGCGGCAGGCAGAACTTGTCCGGCGCAAATTTCGCCACTACACTGAGGCCAAGGGTCGTCTCACGGTTTCCCAGGACGAACGTGGGCTGCAGAATTATCGCTCCTCCAGAGTTGCAAGAGCCCTGCTTATCAGGCTAAAATACTCGCTTCCTACACAGGCGTAGGGGCAGAGGATAGCTGCTGGGCAATAGCAGGGTCTTGGAAGCAGCCCCTGAGACACCGGGATCCAAGCTTCCAAAGGGAAACGCCTGCTTCTGTATGCAGGGTCACCTAGCCTAGTTAGCAGCAAACCTGAGTCCCTGCTGTATTGGCGCTGCGAAGGGAGGCCATCGCAAAACACTGGGAACTTTGCTGAATAAATTTTCCTTTCAAGGCGTCTAAGTGTGGCAACTTCCCTAACAGACCGAAGACCTTAGCAAGGCGTAGTAAGCAATGCCTCTTACGACGACTACCACTGCAAACTGAGTGATTGAGCTCTTTGCTCAGTTTGGACCTCACCTCGACATCACGCTTCACCTAGAGAGGGGGTGAGTGTGAGCTCCCGGAAAGAACGCTGAGCAGAGTGTTCACCTCAATGCAGGTGGCTTTTCGTAACTGAATCCAAGTTGCCCAGCACGCGAGACTGGTTAAAACTGCCTTCGGTAGCCTTAGGCAAGCTGGGGCAATGTCGGTTTCCAAGCAAGAGGACAGTGTGTCGCCTTGGACTCTGCACACCAGGAAATGTTGACAAGGGCCTACACGGTGGCCTGTTTCTCAGCAGGCCGGGAGGAGACGTGTGGTCTTGAGTTCAGTTGCATGGCAAACAGTGCGGTGGCCAGAGTTCTGTGAGAGCCGACAGCTCTCCTCTCTCTCCATTTAAGCCCCCAAAGGGTGGAGAACTCATGGAAACTGCGGCAGGCAGAACTTGTCTGGCGCAAATTTCGCCACTACACTGAGGCCAAGGGTCGCCTCGTGGTTTCCCAGGACGAACGTGGGCTGCAGAATTATCGCTCAGCCAGATTTGCAAGAGTCCTGCTTCTCAGGCTGGAATACTCGCTTCGTACACAGGCGTAGGGGCAGAGGATAGCTGCTGGGCAATAGCAGGGTCTTGCAAGCAGCCCCTAAGACACCGGCATCCAAGCTTCCAAAGGGAAACGCCTGCTTCTGTATGCAGGGTCACCTAGCCTAGTTAGCGGCAAACCTAAGTCCCTGCAGTACTGGTGCTGCAAAGGTTGGCCATCATGACACAATGGGAACTTCGCTGAATACATTTTCCTTTCAAGGCGTCTAAGTGTGGCTGGTTCCTTAACACAGGGAAGGCCTTAGCCAGGCGTAGTTGGCAATTCCTCTCACGACGACTACCAGTGCAACGTGAGGAATTGTGCTCTTTGCTCAGGTTGGTCCTCACTTCGACTTCCTGCTTAACCTAGAGAGGCGGCAATTGTGAGCTCCCGGGAAGAACGCTGAGCAGAGTGCTCACCTCAATGCAGGTGGCTTTTCCTCACTGAATGCAAGTGGCCCAGCACATGAGACTGGCTCGGACTGCCTTCGTGAGCGTTGGCAAGCTGGGGCACCGTATTTTTCCAAGGAAGAGGACAGTGTGTCGCCTTGGAGTCTACATGCCAAGAAGAGTTACGAATGGCCTACACGGCGGCCTGTTTCTCAGCAGGCCGGGAGGAGACGTGTGGTCTTGAGTTCAGTTGCATGGCAAACAGTGCGGAGGCCAGAATTCTGTGAGAGCCGACAGCTCTCCTCGCTCTCCATTTAAGCCCCCAAACGTTTGAGAACTCATGGAAACTGCGGCAGGCAGAACTTGTCCGGCGCAAATTTCGCCACTACACTGAGGCCAAGGGTCGCCTCGCGGTTTCCCAGGACGAACGTGGGCTGCAGAATTATCGCTCCTCCAGAGTTGCAAGAGTCCTGCTTCTCAGGCTAGAATACTCGCTTCCTACACAGGCGTAGGGGCAGAGGATAGCTGCTGGGCAATAGCAGGGTCTTGCAAGCCCCCACTAAGAAACCGAGATCCAAGCTTCCAAAGGGAAAGGACTGCTTCTGTATGCAGGGTCACCTAGCCTAGTTAGCAGCAAACCTGAGTCCCTGCTGTATTGGCGCTGCGAAGGGAGGCCATCGCAAAACACTTGGAACTTCGCTGAATAAATTTTCCTTTCAAGGCGTCTAAGTGTGGCAACTTCCCTAACAGACCGAACCTTAGCAAGGCTTCGTAAGCAATGCCTCTTACGACGACTACCACTGCAAAGTGAGCGATGGTGCTCTTTGCTCAGTTTGGACCTCACCTCGACATCCTGCTTCAGCTAGAGAGGGGGCGAGTGTGAGCTCCCGGAAAGAACGCTGAACAGAGTGTTCACCTCAATGCAGGTGGCTTTTCGTAACTACATCCAAGTTGCCCAGCAGGCGAGACTGGTTAGGAATGCCTTCGGTAGCCTTTGGCAAGCTGGGGCAACGTAGGTTTCCAAGCTAGAGGACAGTGTGTCGCCTTGGACTCTGCACACCAGGAAATACTGACAAGGGCCTACACGGCGGCCTGTTTCTCAGCAGGCCGGGAGGCGACGTGTGGTCTTCAGTTCAGTTGCATGGCAAAAAGTGCAGAGGCCAGAGTTCTGTGAGAGCCGACAGCTCTCCTCGCTCTCCATTTATGCCCCCAAACGGTGGAGAACTCATGGAAACTGCAGCAGGCAGAACTTGTCCGGCGCAAATTTCGCCACTACACTGAGGCCAAGGTTCGCCTTGCGGATTCCCAGGACGAACGTGGGCTGCAGAATTATCCCTCCTCCAGAGTTGCAAGAGCCCTGCTCATCAGGCTAAAATACTCGCTTCCTACACAGGCGTAGGGGCAGAGGATAGCTGCTGGGCAATAGCAGGGTCTTGCAAGCAGCCCCTAAGACACCGGGATCCAAGCTTCCAAAGGGAAACGGCTGCTTCTGTATGCAGGGTCACCTAGCCAAGTTAGCAGCAAACCTGAGTCCCTGCTGTATTGGCGCTGCGAAGGGAGGCCATCGCAAAACACTGGGAACTTCGCTGAATAAATTTTCCTTTCAAGGCGTCTAAGTGTGGCAACTTCCCTAACAGACCGAAGACCTTAGCAAGGCGTCGTAAGCAATGCCTCTTATGACGACTACCACTGCAAAGTGAGCGATTGTGCTCTTTGCTCAGTTTGGAACTCACCTCGACATCCCGCTTCACCTAGAGAGGGGGCGAGTGTGAGCTCCCGGAAAGAACGCTGAGCAGAGTGTTCACCTCAATGCAGGTGGCTTTTCGTAACTGAATCCAAGTTGCCCAGCACGCGAGACTGGTTAGGACTGCCTTCAGTAGCCTTTGGCAAGCTGGGGCAACATAGGTTTCCAAGGAAGAGGACAGTGTGTCGCCTTGGACTCTGCATGCCAGGAAATGTTGACAAGGGCCTACACGGCGGCCTGTTTCTCAGCAGGCCGAGAGGAGACGTGTGGTCTTGAGTTCAGTTGCATGGCAAACAGTGCGGAGGCCAGAGTTCTGTGAGAGCCGACAGCTCTCCTCGCTCCCCATTTAAGCCCCCAAACGGTGGAGAACTCATGGAAACTGCGGCAGGCAGAACTTGTCCGGCGCAAATTTCGCCACTACACTGAGGCCAAGGGTCGTCTCACGGTTTCCCAGGACGAACGTGGGCTGCAGAATTATCGCTCCTCCAGAGTTGCAAGAGCCCTGCTCATCAGGCTAAAATACTCGCTTCCTACACAGGCGTAGGGGCAGAGGATAGCTGCTGGGCAATAGCAGGGTCTTGCAAGCAGCCCCTAAGACACCGGGATCCAAGCTTCCAAAGGGAAACGGCTGCTTCTGTATGCAGGGTCACCTAGCCAAGTTAGCAGCAAACCTGAGTCCCTGCTGTATTGGCGCTGCGAAGGGAGGCCATCGCAAAACACTGGGAACTTCGCTGAATAAATTTTCCTTTCAAGGCGTCTAAGTGTGGCAACTTCCCTAACAGACCGAAGACCTTAGCAAGGCGTCGTAAGCAATGCCTCTTATGACGACTACCACTGCAAAGTGAGCGATTGTGCTCTTTGCTCAGTTTGGAACTCACCTCGACATCCCGCTTCACCTAGAGAGGGGGCGAGTGTGAGCTCCCGGAAAGAACGCTGAGCAGAGTGTTCACCTCAATGCAGGTGGCTTTTCGTAACTGAATCCAAGTTGCCCAGCACGCGAGACTGGTTAGGACTGCCTTCAGTAGCCTTTGGCAAGCTGGGGCAACATAGGTTTCCAAGGAAGAGGACAGTGTGTCGCCTTGGACTCTGCATGCCAGGAAATGTTGACAAGGGCCTACACGGCGGCCTGTTTCTCAGCAGGCCGAGAGGAGACGTGTGGTCTTGAGTTCAGTTGCATGGCAAACAGTGCGGAGGCCAGAGTTCTGTGAGAGCCGACAGCTCTCCTCGCTCCCCATTTAAGCCCCCAAACGGTGGAGAACTCATGGAAACTGCGGCAGGCAGAACTTGTCCGGTGCAAATTTCGCCACTACACTGAGGCCAAGGGTCGTCTCACGGTTTCCCAGGACGAACGTGGGCTGCAGAATTATCGCTCAGCCAGATTTGCAAGAGTCCTGCTTATCAGGCTAAAATACTCGCTTCCTACACAGGCGTAGGGGCAGAGGATAGCTGCTGGGCAATAGCAGGGTCTTGCAAGCAGCCCCTAAGACACCGGCATCCAAGCTTCCAAAGGGAAACGCCTGCTTCTGTATGCAGGGTCACCTAGCCTAGTTAGCGGCAAACCTAAGTCCCTGCAGTACTGGTGCTGCAAAGGTTGGCCATCATGACACAATGGGAACTTCGCTGAATACATTTTCCTTTCAAGGCGTCTAAGTGTGGCTGGTTCCTTAACACAGGGAAGGCCTTAGCCAGGCGTAGTTGGCAATTCCTCTCACGACGACTACCAGTGCAACGTGAGGAATTGTGCTCTTTGCTCAGGTTGGTCCTCACTTCGACATCCTGCTTAACCTAGAGAGGCGGCAATTGTGAGCTCCCGGGAAGAACGCTGAGCAGAGTGCTCACCTCAATGCAGGTGGCTTTTCCTCACTGAATGCAAGTGGCCCAGCACATGAGACTGGCTCGGACTGCCTTCGTGAGCGTTGGCAAGCTGGGGCACCGTATTTTTCCAAGGAAGAGGACAGTGTGTCGCCTTGGAGTCTACATGCCAAGAAGTGTTACGAATGGCCTACACGGCGGCCTGTTTCTCAGCAGACCGGGAGGAGACGTGTGGTCTTGAGTTCAGTTGCATGGCAAACAGTGTGGAGGCCAGAATTCTGTGAGAGCCGACAGCTCTCCTCGCTCTCCATTTAAGCCCCCAAACGTTTGAGAACTCATGGAAACTGCGGCAGGCAGAACTTGTCCGGCGCAAATTTCGCCACTACACTGAGGCCAAGGGTCGCCTCGCGGTTTCCCAGGACGAACGTGGGCTGCAGAATTATCGCTCCTCCAGAGTTGCAAGAGTCCTGCTTCTCAGGCTAGAATACTCGCTTCCTACACAGGCATAGGGGCAGAGGATAGCTGCTGGGCAATAGCAGGGTCCTGCAAGCCCCCACTAAGAAACCGAGATCCAAGCTTCCAAAGGGAAAGGACTGCTTCTGTATGCAGGGTCACCTAGCCTAGTTAGCAGCAAACCTGAGTCCCTGCTGTATTGGCGCTGCGAAGGGAGGCCATCGCAAAACACTGGGAACTTCGCTGAATAAATTTTCCTTTCAAGGCGTCTAAGTGTGGCAACTTCCCTAACAGACCGAAGACCTTAGCAAGGCGTCGTAAGCAATGCCTCTTATGACGACTACCACTGCAAAGTGAGCGATTGTGCTCTTTGCTCAGTTTGGACCTCACCTCGACATCCCGCTTCACCTAGAGAGGGGGCGAGTGTGAGCTCCCGGAAAGAACGCTGAGCAGAGTGTTCACCTCAATGCAGGTGGCTTTTCGTAACTGAATCCAAGTTGCCCAGCACGCGAGACTGGTTAGGACTGCCTTCAGTAGCCTTTGGCAAGCTGGGGCAACATAGGTTTCCAAGGAAGAGGACAGTGTGTCGCCTTGGACTCTGCATGCCAGGAAATGTTGACAAGGGCCTACACGGCGGCCTGTTTCTCAGCAGGCCGAGAGGAGACGTGTGGTCTTGAGTTCAGTTGCATGGCAAACAGTGCGGAGGCCAGAGTTCTGTGAGAGCCGACAGCTCTCCTCGCTCCCCATTTAAGCCCCCAAACGGTGGAGAACTCATGGAAACTGCGGCAGGCAGAACTTGTCCGGCGCAAATTTCGCCACTACACTGAGGCCAAGGGTCGTCTCACGGTTTCCCAGGACGAACGTGGGCTGCAGAATTATCGCTCCTCCAGAGTTGCAAGAGCCCTGCTCATCAGGCTAAAATACTCGCTTCCTACACAGGCGTAGGGGCAGAGGATAGCTGCTGGGCAATAGCAGGGTCTTGCAAGCAGCCCCTAAGACACCGGGATCCAAGCTTCCAAAGGGAAACGGCTGCTTCTGTATGCAGGGTCACCTAGCCAAGTTAGCAGCAAACCTGAGTCCCTGCTGTATTGGCGCTGCGAAGGGAGGCCATCGCAAAACACTGGGAACTTCGCTGAATAAATTTTCCTTTCAAGGCGTCTAAGTGTGGCAACTTCCCTAACAGACCGAAGACCTTAGCAAGGCGTCGTAAGCAATGCCTCTTATGACGACTACCACTGCAAAGTGAGCGATTGTGCTCTTTGCTCAGTTTGGAACTCACCTCGACATCCCGCTTCACCTAGAGAGGGGGCGAGTGTGAGCTCCCGGAAAGAACGCTGAGCAGAGTGTTCACCTCAATGCAGGTGGCTTTTCGTAACTGAATCCAAGTTGCCCAGCACGCGAGACTGGTTAGGACTGCCTTCAGTAGCCTTTGGCAAGCTGGGGCAACATAGGTTTCCAAGGAAGAGGACAGTGTGTCGCCTTGGACTCTGCATGCCAGGAAATGTTGACAAGGGCCTACACGGCGGCCTGTTTCTCAGCAGGCCGAGAGGAGACGTGTGGTCTTGAGTTCAGTTGCATGGCAAACAGTGCGGAGGCCAGAGTTCTGTGAGAGCCGACAGCTCTCCTCGCTCCCCATTTAAGCCCCCAAACGGTGGAGAACTCATGGAAACTGCGGCAGGCAGAACTTGTCCGGTGCAAATTTCGCCACTACACTGAGGCCAAGGGTCGTCTCACGGTTTCCCAGGACGAACGTGGGCTGCAGAATTATCGCTCAGCCAGATTTGCAAGAGTCCTGCTTATCAGGCTAAAATACTCGCTTCCTACACAGGCGTAGGGGCAGAGGATAGCTGCTGGGCAATAGCAGGGTCTTGCAAGCAGCCCCTAAGACACCGGCATCCAAGCTTCCAAAGGGAAACGCCTGCTTCTGTATGCAGGGTCACCTAGCCTAGTTAGCGGCAAACCTAAGTCCCTGCAGTACTGGTGCTGCAAAGGTTGGCCATCATGACACAATGGGAACTTCGCTGAATACATTTTCCTTTCAAGGCGTCTAAGTGTGGCTGGTTCCTTAACACAGGGAAGGCCTTAGCCAGGCGTAGTTGGCAATTCCTCTCACGACGACTACCAGTGCAACGTGAGGAATTGTGCTCTTTGCTCAGGTTGGTCCTCACTTCGACATCCTGCTTAACCTAGAGAGGCGGCAATTGTGAGCTCCCGGGAAGAACGCTGAGCAGAGTGCTCACCTCAATGCAGGTGGCTTTTCCTCACTGAATGCAAG